>NC_134356.1:512115148-512256577 GCF_048569485.1 Anomaloglossus baeobatrachus | reverse complement strand
CAAAAAACGTTGCAGGGGACGTTCGATCCGGCCGCCGCATCGGCTAAATCTGCCGCATGCGGCCAAAACCGGACCGAACGCAAGCCCCTGCGGCACAATACGGCACTAATGTAAGTCTATGCAAAAAAAAAAAACGCAACCGGCGTTATAAAAGCCGGTTGCGGTTTTTCTGCAGAACGCCGTATTGTGCCGCAGAGCAAAAATCCGGATGTGTGAAAGCACCCTAACAGCAGCGGTGGTACCCTGTCTTACCACGCACCATGGGTGGTGTCACGAACTTCTAAATACCACTGTACATAGCCCCCTTCCCCCTTCATCAAGTGGCCGCGCGACCCCCGGGTCAGGAGACCCCTCGAGCCACCACGGATCCGGATCCGAGCAGCGGCCCAGCTGCTGGCACGGGGGTGGCACATGTCCAACACCAGTCTCCTGCTACACCTTCTCTGTATTCTACTCATCAGACATGATTCCATCCCCAACAGCCACAGGTACAACATTGATTCCACACACCACCCTCATTATTTTCATTCATGCAATTTTTTACAGCTTGAAAGCATCAGGGACAAAAGCCACACAGTAAATGGACTGCTGCTCTTCAAGAAGCTGCAAATTTCACACTGGATGGCTCCTCGTCAACAGTAGGTGGGAATTGCTATGAACGCCAATGTCTAGAATATTTAGTCTGCCTCATGATTAAAAAAAAAACCCTCATGTTCCCTGCATGGCCTAGACCCTGAATTTAATTCAGCAACATTTCTTTAAAAAAAAAATTCGCTTGAAACTGTTGGTGGCTGTGACCAGGGAAGTATCAGCTCAATTCCACCATACTTACATGGCAAAGCACATCCTAATGGTTTTGTTAAAATGGTCAAAGGACTGCCTGATTTTCAGCATCACAACTAGCAGGAAGTCAATGCTGCATATTTTAGCACCTGTGTATGAACAATGTAAAGTAATGATGAACTATAGCAGTCATGGCGAACCTTTTACAGGCCGAGTGCCCAAACTGTAGCCCTAAACCCAATTTTTTTTCCGAAGTGCCAACCAATCCTATTATATAAAGAATTGATTTTAATCTTACCTTTGCCGTCTTCTCTTCAGCAGGGGGCATCACGCTCATGCTTACCACACATTGAAGCTGAGCCCCTGCCCTTTCCAGACACAGCAGTTGGATTGATCTTTCTGGGAAAAAAGTTTCAGCATATTAGACAGAGATTTTAGCATGGAATGCAATCAGATGTCACCCTGTAATCCACATCTACATTTCAAAGTCTGAACATCTTGAAATCCCATAAAGACGTACGAGTGGCTCCCCTCCCCATCATTGTGTAGTTCTGTCCCCCTTCCTCGACCACTTCCTGGTAAACATGTCCCCCATCCTGATATATATTTCCTACATTCTGGTATATTTGTCCCCATCACGGCCCCATCCTGGTAAATGTTACCCATTCTGGCATGTTCCCCCATGCTGCTAAATGTACCCCATCCTGACATATTGCCCATCCTTGTAAATGTTCCCCCATCCCGGCATGTACCCCATTCCTGGTAAATGTTCCCAATCCTGGTTAATTTACCCCATCCAGGTAAATGTACCCCTTCCTGGTAAATGTACCCTATCGTGGCATGTTTCCTCCATCCTGGCATGCATGTTTCCTCCATCCTGGCATGCATGTTTCCTCCATCCTGGCATGCATGTTTCCCCATCCTGGCATGCATGTTTCCTCCATCCTGGCATGCATGTTTCCTCCATCCTGGCATGTATGTTTCCTCAATCCTGGCATGTATGTTTCCTCCATCCTGGCATGCATGTTTCCTGCATCCTGGCATGCATGTTTCCTCCATCCTGGCATGCATGTTTCCTCCATCCTGCCATGCATGTTTCCCCATCCTGGCATGTTTCCCCATCCTGGCATGCATGTTTCCTCCATCCTGGCATGCATGTTTCCTCCATCCTGGCATGCATGTTTCCTCCATCCTGGCATGCATGTTTCCCCCCCATCCTGGCATGCATGTCCCCCCCCCCCCACGCTGCCATGTGCGTTCCCACTCTCCCATGTGCGTTCCCACTCTCCCACCCCACGCTGCCATGTGCGTTCCCCCACCCCATGCTGGCGCTGCCGCACACGGGTTATAAAAAAAAAAAAAAAAAAAAGCAACACACAACTTACCTTCCTACACCCGCTGCACGCTGCTCAGTTCCCACGCGGCCAGCAGACGGCGCTGGCGCCGCTCTCTGACGCTCCTCCGTCTCCTAGGCAACACACCTGCAGCCTGGGGGAGGAGGAGTGTCAGAGCGGAGGAGAAATGTCTGCTCCGCTCCAACACAGATTTGATCTACCGGCGCGACTGCACTAGCAGACCAAAACTGCAGGATCGGGCGACAGCACGCGTGCCAACAGAATGGGCTCAGCGTGCCCCTGGTGGCACGTGTGCCATAGGTTCGCCATCACTGAACTATACCATGCAGCAGTCACATGAAGCATGGGTTACTATCAGATCCAGTATTGACAGCTGATGAGTGAAGAGTGTCACCTACCAAAGACCTTCAAAAAGACAATCAAATTTGTTATTACGGACACGTGTAGAATCAGTTATGTCATCCCCCTCATATTTACCCTCAATAAATCCCTAATTAAAATGCAAGGGGGAAGAAAGGGAATAGCATCTTGCACCTGTTCATCATCATAATATGGCTGTTGTTGACCCTCAAGGTCCTTGTAAATAAAGCAGAATTTGGAGGATGTGAAGGAGAGAACAGAGGAGGAGGAGGAGCAGAAAAAGTAGCATCAGCCAGTGGATATGGACATGGATATGGGAACAGAGATTTGGCATAGACAGAGGATGACGCAGAGAGAGTGCAAATGAAAATGATTACAATAACAATGACAACCAACCATTGCAGCGGGTTCATGTAAAGGATGCTGTCCAGCATGGTAAGCAGTATTCTGTGATGCTTGTGAAGTGGCAGACATATTTCTACAATCAAGTGTAAGGGGTACTTTGCACGCTGCGACATCGCTACTGCGATATCGTCGGGGTAAAATCGAAAGTGACGCACATCCGGCGCCGGTAACGACGTCGCAATGTGTAAAGCCTAAGAGAGAAGATGAACTAGCGTGAAACAGTCACAAATCGGTGATCTGTGTCACGTCGGTCATTTTCATAATGTCGGTGCGTCCGCAGGTACAATGTTTGTCATTCCTGCAGCTCCACACATAGCTGTGTGTGCAGCCGCAGGAGCGACAAACATCTCCTTACCTGCGCCCGCCGTCCACCGGCAATGCGGAAGGGAGAAGGTGGGCGGGATGTTTACATCCAGCTCATCTCCGCCCCTCCGCTTCTATTGGCCGGCCGATTAGTGACATCACGGTGACGACGAACGCACCGCCTCCTTGAAGGAGGGATTCTTCGGCATTCACAGCGACGTCGCTGACCAGGTAAGTGCGTGTGAAGCTGCCGTAGCGATAATGTTCGCTACGGCAGCTATCACAAGATATCGCATGTGCGACGGGGGCGGGTACTATCGCGCTCGGCATCACTATCATCGGCTAGCGATGTCGCAGCGTACAAAGTACCCCTAAGGATTGCTACTGGATAGGGCAGAGTGGACCCGGACTGTAAAAGTCCGGATCCGCACGCTTTCAAAGATTCCAGGTCGCGCACTCACTTCTTGTGCCGCGCATTAGGCTAATCGCATATTCACAGCTTTCCCTGTCCACCGACCGTCCTGTTGTCTGTGATTGGATGCAGTCAGACACGCCCCCAGCCTGTGACAGTGTCTGCCTGCAATCACTGACATATACTTTATGCTGGTCATTACCAAGTTATAAAAATAAATAAATAAAACAATTTGGAGCAAGGTAATTTTAAAAAACAACGTGTGGTTCCCCCATTTTCATACCCAGTAATCATAAAGCCAGCCTAAAAATATCAGCCTCCAGACGCCCAGAACTGTCATATCCATTAGATGCGACATGCCTGGCACTTTAACGGCTCTTCCGGAATGCCCTGGTGTAATGGCAATGAGAGTAATAGCAGGGGTTAAAAACAGCCCACAACTGCTGCTAAACCCTAGATTAGTGATGGCACAGGCATCTATGAGATACCTGTATCACGACCTGTACATGAAAGTAAATAAACACAGACACCAAATGACCCTTTATTTGGAAAAAGACAAAAAACACCCTCTCTCACCCCTTTATTAACCCCCAAACACACCTGCAGGTCCAAAGTATTCCACACGAGATCCCAGTGCGATTCAGCCATACTACAACTGAATCTCACAGTGAGTGCCATAGAACATGTCTGCCCGCTGTGAGTGCAGACAGACAATGACTGAGCCGCAATGAGCAATGATATCACTCAGGTTATTTGCAGAATATGGTGTAAAAATTACATCACCAAATTTGCATCCCTTGGCCCAAAAATGCAAAAAACACTTTTTTATGCCAAGAGGTGCAGATTTGGTTCTGAAATCTGGTGCAGACGACTTCAGTACCAACTGTGCACCTCCTGGCAGAAAACCACTGCAAAAAGCGTGGCAAAAACTGTGGCAACAAAATGCGTCAAACTGTGGGGGTTTTTTGCCAAAAGTTGTAGATTGGGTGCAGGAATAAGTTGTGAAAATTTAATCACAAAATTTGCATCCCTTGGCCCAAAAATGCAAGAAAAACTTTTTTATTCTGCCAGGAGGTGCAAATTTGGTGCTGACGATTTCATCACCAAATGTGCACTTCCTGGCAGAAAATCGCTGCAGAAACCACTTCCAAAAAATGCATAAAAACATGTTTTTTGCCAGGAGGTAAAGAATGGGTGCAGGAATATGGTATAACAATTTCATCACCAAATCTGCATCTCTTTGCAATAAAAACTGCAGTTTTCTGCCAGGAGATACAGGCCTGTGAACTCAGTGACCTCACCTGATGTCAGGTTGTCTGAGATCACAGGTGGGAACCTGCAGCTGTGACCGCAAATGAACTGAGTGACGTCATCGCTCATTGTGCAGCTTATTCATTTTCTGAACTCACAGTGGGCAGTCATGTTCTATGGCCGCTCGCTGTGACTTGGATGTAGCAGAGCTGAATCGCCATGGGATCTCGTGTGGATAATTTTGGACCTGCAGGTATGTTTGGGGGATTAATAAAGTGGTGAAAGAGGTTGTTTTTTGTATTTTGTTGCAAATAAAGGATCTTTTCTGTGTTTGTGTTTGTTAACTTTCACTTACAGATTAGTGATGCGGGTGTCATAGACACTGCCATTACTAATCTAGGGTTTAGTAGCAGCTGTGGGCTGCTATTAACCCCTTATTACCTTGATTACCACCGCACCAGGGCATTCGGGAAGAGCTGGTAAAGCACCAACCTTGTCACATCTAATGGACGTGACAATTCCGGGCGCCTGGAGGCTGATATTTTTAGGCTGGGTCTCCCCAGACTGAGAATACCAGCCCCCAGCTGGCTTTATCATGGCTAGGTATCAAAATTGGGGGGAAACTGCACATCGTTTTTTTAATTATTTATTTAAGTTAAAAAAAAAAAGCCGCATGCAGTTCCTCTTCTTTTGATACACAGCCAAGATAAAAGCAGGGCTTGGGCTGTAGCCATGTGCTTTATCTGTGCTGGGAATCAGAAGACGGGGGGGGGGGCCCTGCACCATTTTTTTTATTTGAGGGTAGATGCTAGAGTATACTGGCTACTTCCAGGAAGACGTCTTTTCAACATGCTCCCTATCACATGATACGGGCATGTTCAAAATGCTGTCCGTTGTTTTCAGCCAGAATAACCATTCTTTTTCTAAGTCTAAAGACTATGTCCTTTCTCAGACAAATACCCTGAGCCCATGGACTTCTGGGTCAGCAGATGACACCAGTGGCAAGAACTGGACAAGTTTTCTGTTGAGGTACTGTTATGTCTAGCCTCCAGTGTAATGTCAGAGAGAAAAATCAGTACAGCCTGTTTCTCTTGACATAACCAAGTGGACTAGCTTATCTGCCAGAAGTGTAGAAAACATATATCTATAAAGATAAATCAGGCATAGATCAGTGCCAGTGATTAAATCTGGTTTAGCATCTGCTTATCTAACAGTTCAATGTCTGTATTATACACTTTTCTGCTGCCACTAGTGCCAATTTTCCATGCTTAGCTGGGCATCTACTCCCTATCCATCTTGTTTTCTAAAATGTAGTATTCTATAATGTAGTACTGCATCTGATGTTTTCCCTAAACTGTCATATAATTGCTGTCTACCTGATCTTAACTCTTTGTTTTATCCTACACGGCCAGACATCTTGTCTACATGTAATAATTGTTCTACCATGTGGTTTCTGCTGCTGCCAGTGCCACTGCACATACATGACACATCTCCTTACTCTAAACTCTTTTAAGGAAAGGATTGCCTTTCCTTTACCTTGCTTTTCTGTTTTACTACTATTGAGGTGTTTTCAATTCCTCATTTTGTTTGACCAATCACGTCTTGGGGGGGTCTATTTAGTCTCACAGTGCACATACCTTCCTTGTTGGCTACATTCCAAGATAGATGGACTTTGGAGCCCCTGCTCCTCAGTTAAGGTATATCTTGATGATTTATCTTTACTACTTTTTCCAATGGTTTATTTCTGAGTTTCACTGGAGGATTTCCATTTATTCCATTGTTTTTTTGCGTTTCTTCCGTTTTCCTCAGTCTTTCAGTATGACTGTGTGAACATCTACTTAGCCCTGTGTCTCCCCCTCTGCCTCTGTACACTTCAATTATTGTACTTTTTCTATTTCACTTGGTTTAAAGTTTAGGGTTCGGTTAAGGACACTAAGAGTCAGCAGACGTTGAGTAGGGGCGCCATTGCGTAATCTTAGGGTGCCAACCTCCGAGGTAAGGCAAGAACAATTTAGGGTCAGATTTAGGGTTTCTCCTAGTCTGAATAGGGACATGTGGATTTGAGGTTTTACATCTCCTCTCCTTTGTTCATCCCCGTGTGAGTGGTAGGGCTCAGTCATAACAGATCATTTTTGGAAGGTTTCATAAAAAGCCTCTGTAACTGTTTACTAATTTTAAGAATAGCAAAACTGAACACACGGGCCAGTATAAGGATAATGAGTAGGTGCACATTCATACTGCTGCCATTAACAGACAAATATAACCTAAAATAAAAGAAATTAATAGATAATCTGCAGAAAGTAATAAATAGAAGTAATACAGTTAGGTCCAGAAATATTTGGACAGTGACACATGTTTTGTTATTTTAGCTGTTTACAAAAACATGTTCAGAAATACAATTATATATATAATATGGGCTGAAAGTGCACACTCCCAGCTGCAATATGAGAGTTTTCACATCCAAATCGGAGAAAGGGTTTAGGAATCATAGCTCTGTAATGCATAGCCTCCTCTTTTTCAAGGGACCAAAAGTAATTGGACAAGGGACTCTAAGGGCTGCAATTAACTCTGAAGGCGTCTCCCTCGTTAACCTGTAATCAATGAAGTAGTTAAAAGGTCTGGGGTTGATTACAGGTGTGTGGTTTTGCATTTGGAAGCTGTTGCTGTGACCAGACAACATGCGGTCTAAGGAACTCTCAATTGAGGTGAAGCAGAACATCCTGAGGCTGAAAAAAAAAGAAAAAATCCATCAGAGAGATAGCAGACATGCTTGGAGTAGCAAAATCAACAGTCGGGTACATTCTGAGAAAAAAGGAATTGACTGGTGAGCTTGGGAACTCAAAAAGGCCTGGGCGTCCACGGATGACAACAGTGGTGGATGATCGCCGCATACTTTCTTTGGTGAAGAAGAACCCGTTCACAACATCAACTGAAGTCCAGAACACTCTCAGTGAAGTAGGTGTATCTGTCTCTAAGTCAGCAGTAAAGAGAAGACTCCATGAAAGTAAATACAAAGGGTTCACATCTAGATGCAAACCATTCATCAATTCCAAAAATAGACAGGCCAGAGTTAAATTTGCTGAAAAACACCTCATGAAGCCAGCTCAGTTCTGGAAAAGTACTCTATGGACAGATGAGACAAAGATCAACCTGTACCAGAATGATGGGAAGAAAAAAGTTTGGAGAAGAAAGGGAACGGCACATGATCCAAGGCACACCACATCCTCTGTAAAACATGGTGGAGGCAACGTGATGGCATGGGTATGCATGGCTTTCAATGGCACTGGGTCGCTTGTGTTTATTGATGACATAACAGCAGACAAGAGTAGCCGGATTAATTCTGAAGTGTACCGGGATATACTTTCAGCCCAGATTCAGCCAAATGCCGCAAAGTTGATCGGACGGCGCTTCATAGTACAGATGGACAATGACCCCAAGCATACAGCCAAAGCTACCCAGGAGTTCATGAGTGCAAAAAAGTGGAACATTCTGCAATGGCCAAGTCAATCACCAGATCTTAACCCAATTGAGCATGCATTTCACTTGCTCAAATCCAAACTTAAGACGGAAAGACCCACAAACAAGCAAGACCTGAAGGCTGCGGCTGTAAAGGCCTGGCAAAGCATTAAGAAGGAGGAAACCCAGCGTTTGGTGATGTCCATGGGTTCCAGACTTAAGGCAGTGATTGCCTCCAAAGGATTCGCAACAAAATATTGAAAATAAAAATATTTTGTTTGGGTTTGGTTTATTTGTCCAATTACTTTTGACCTCCTAAAATGTGGAGTGTTTGTAAAGAAATGTGTACAATTCCTACAATTTCTATCAGATATTTTTGTTCAAACCTTCAAATTAAACGTTACAATCTGCACTTGAATTCTGTTGTAGAGGTTTCATTTCAAATCCAATGTGGTGGCATGCAGAGCCCAACTCGCGAAAATTGTGTCACTGTCCAAATATTTCTGGACCTAACTGTACATGTCAAACAAAGGCACTTCATAGACATTTCTTTTATAAAAAAAAAAAAGCATGACATTTCTATCATACTAGGACTAGTTATACCCAACCAGGATGGTCCCTGCTCCAGTATCTCACCTCTCTATTTGGCAGTGGGCCTCAAAATAGACAGGGCAGAAAACCACCTGGGCCGGTCTGTTTTTTACACTCATTTGAGGAAAGCTGAACATACAGTCTGGAAAATAAGTATTTGATACAATTTGCGAGTTTTCACACCTACAGAGAATGATCTGTAATTTTTATAGTAGGTACATTTCAACTGTGACAGACAGAATAAAAAATCCTGAAAATCATATTATATGATTTTTAAATAATGAATTTGCATTTTATTCCATGAAATAAGTATTTGACAGAGTAGAAAAACAAAACTTAATATTTGGTACAGAAACCTTTGTTTGGAATTGCAATGATCAAACGTTTTCTGTAGTTCTTAACCAAATCTGAACAACACACTGCAGCAGGGATTTTGGCCTACTCCTCCATACAGATCTTCTCCAGATCTTTCAGGTTTCGGGGCTGTTGCTAAGCAACATTAAGTTTCAGTTCCTTCCAAAATTTTCTATTGGGTTCATGTCTGGAGACTGCAAGTCCACTCCAGGACCTTGACATGCCACTCTCTAGTTGCCCTGGCTGTGTGTTTCGGGTCATTGCCATGCTGGAACAATTAACTACGACCCATCTTCAATGCTCTTATTAAGGGAAGGAGGTTGTTGGCCAACTTCTCGTGATACATGACCCCATCCATCCCTCCTTTAACATGGTATATTTAACATGTCCCCTTTGCAGATAAGCACCCCCAAAGTATCATGTTTCCACCCCTATGCTTCACGGTTTGGACGGCGTTCATGGGGTTGTACTTATCCTTCTTCTTCCTCCAAACACGGCAAGAGAAGTTGATACAAAAATGTTCTATTTGGGTCTCATCTGACCAAATGATCTTTTTCCATGCTTCATCTGGATCATCCAGATTGTCATTTGCAAGCTTTAAATAGGCATGGACATGAGTTGCCATGAGCAGGAGGACCTTGCATGCCCTGCATGTTTTGAATCCATGATGGCATAGTGTGTTACTAATGATAATCTTTGGTCCCAGCTCTCCACAGGTCATTGACCAGGTCCTCCTGTGTAGTTCTGGGCTGATTCCTGACTTTTCTCAGAATCATCCTTACCCCATGAGGTGAGATTTTGCATGGAGCCCAGGACCAAGTGAGATTGGGCTCCATGCAATGAAGCAAAGAGCCATCTTGTGTTTCTTCCATCTTTTAATAATTGTGGTGAGGCTTTCTCACCAAGCTGCTTGTCTATTGTCCTGTAGCCCATCCCCACCTTGTGCAGATCTACAATTTTGTTCCTTGTGTCAGTCCTTAGATAGCTCTTTGGTCTTTGCCATGGTGGATACTTTGGAGAGTGATTGATTGAGTGTGTGGACAGGTGTCTTTTATACAGGTTAGGAGATCAAACAGGTAATGAGTGCAGAGTAAAAGGGCTTCTTAAAGAAATAATATCACGTCTGTGAGAGCCAGAATTCTTGCTGGTGCTGGTTGGTAGGTGATCGAATACTTATTTCATGCAATTAAATGCAAATTAATTATTTAAAAATTATACATTGTGATTTCCTGGATTTTTTTTATTCTGTCTAACTCAGTTTAACGTGTACCTACGATAAAAATTACAGACCTCTCCATTCTTTGTAGTGAGAAAACTTGCGAAATCAGCAGTGTATCAGATACTTATTTTCCCCACTGTATAAGGAGTACAGACCAAAGAGGTAAAGGGCAACACACCTAAAAGTACAAAGTAAAAATAACGCAAGCAAAACCAAAAGCATGTTTTATTATTGATTATATTTGTAATTTTGAAAATGGCCAACTTGTTGCATATTCCAAAAATAGATTACTTTTCATTCTAGTTGCCACTATTTCAGTTTCACAACTGCTGACCACATTTGTTCCTGCTTTGTAAATAAAGGGAAAAAAATTGGATGCCTTGTGAAAGAGCTTTCCTTTAGCAAATAAAAGTGCTCTTATAACTCCCCAAACAGGGATATTTTTTGCAACTTCTCATGTGAAAAAGCCACAGCTTTTTCTGCTTGCACTGTCTTTGTATAAACATCAGCAATCAGGCATTTGCCCTCAATAGAAATATTTTTTACTCTATTTTACAATTTAAAAAGTCTGATACTGCAATCTGTTGTTAAGTAGTCTGGTATTTAATACCAATAATGATGAGTCATCGTACTCATAATGGCTCAATTCTCAATTGAGCATTGGGGTGCTTAAGGCTGCTTTCACACATCCGGTTTGAGCCGTGCGGCTCAATCCGGCTGTGAAACCTATGCATCGGATGCGGTGAAAACACCGC
This sequence comes from Anomaloglossus baeobatrachus, assembly GCF_048569485.1. Classification (NCBI taxonomy): domain Eukaryota; kingdom Metazoa; phylum Chordata; class Amphibia; order Anura; family Aromobatidae; genus Anomaloglossus; species Anomaloglossus baeobatrachus. Next base: position 512,245,333 of record NC_134356.1, on the reverse strand, counting down.
ATCCTTTGCATACGTTTTTTACATTAGGCCCGTCCGGTTTTTGCCGCTTGCGGCATGCTACTGAGCATGCGCAGTGGACAAAACCGCATGCGGCGGCCAGATGCGGTTTTTGCCGCATCTTGCCGCATCCGTCGTCCATAGGGATGCATTTAAAAATGTGCCACATCGGCCGGATGCCGCGCGATGCGGTTTTTTTTGCCGGAGCAAAAAACGTGCCAGGGAACGTTCCATCCGGCCGCCGCATCGGCTAAATCTGCCGCATGCGGCAAAAACCGGACAGAACGCAAGCCCATGCAGCACAATGCGGCACCAATGCAAGTCAATCCTGGAAAAAACGAAACCGGCGGCAAAAAAAAACAGTTTTGTTTTTTCAGCAGAGCGCCGGATTGTGCCACACTGCTACAGCCGGATGTGTGAAAGCAGCCTAAGACACTCAGTACTCGATCCAATATCGCGGGTGATCAAGTGCTATGCTCATGTTTTGTGGCTGTTAGCAAATTAACATGCGGAGATTGCTTACCATACACGGTAATGCCAAAGCCATGTTGGCTAGTGGCATTAATGTGATTGGCCAGCTGCATCGCGTCATTGGGTCTTATTCGAGACTCGGGGTTTGATGCTCTGCACACTGTCCTCTACAAGGAGTTCAGGGAGAGTTGTTATAGGAGGGAAAGCTTAGATTAGAGCAGGGTTTGTACACTTGTATCCAACAGTACATTTCATCTTGCACTAAAGAATGTTTTAAGCCTTGTTTAACCTAATAGATAAATAAATAATCTTAAAAAATGATGTGGGGTCCCCCTATTATTGATAACAAGCCAAGGTAAAGCAGACAGCTGAGGGCTGGAATATTATGCTGGGAAGGTCTATGGCATTTGGAAAGAGCAGAGGAGAAGTGACAGAATTGGTGCATCTAATCTGATGAGCCATTTCTGGGGAGGCTGTGGACTGGTATTTTTAGGCTGGGAAAGGCCCAAATACCATGAACCTTCCCAGCCTGATAATATCAGCAAAAAGCTGTCTGATTTACCTTGGCTGGTTATCAATAATGTGGTGGACACCACTTAGTTTTTTTTTTTTTTTGTTCGTTTTTTTTAATCAATTAAATATTTATTTATTTATTTAGTTCCCAGCAGTGACCTCGTAGTCCATCCATTTAATCTATTTTCCTGCCTTCCTGTTAGGGTCCTCTGGAAAAAAGCTTGAGTTTCCCATTGACTTTCACTATACTCGTTACTTGAGTCGAGCCCATCCGAGGGTTCGACCTACTTGATTCATCACTAAATATCATTAACGATCTGTTTTCACTTAGCCAGATAGGTTGACCTTAATTAACCCCTTTTTTGCCTGTGTTAACAGCCTAAAGGGGTTAAATAAAATGCTAGACAATAACTGAATGTTCTACACCTATTTTCAGGACAATTAGAGGTTTTACAATACTGAGATTTGCAGTAAATTTTTTCATCCCAAATACAAAATTTGGAAAAAATTAGCCAGAAAAATTGAATTTCAAAAATTTCAATCATCTCTATTAGGGATAGTTCATCAATATCTAAGTAGTGTACAAATCCTTTAAGGTCACAATATTGACTAATACAGGGCATGCTGAAACAAACAGAACATGTCACTAGCGTTGGTAGTAAATTAGAATTTTTCTCTCTAAGGTAAAACCAGATTTGCTGACCATAAGAGATCTATGTAGCTTAAACATTGAATCAATAATACTGTAAATAGTCACAGCAAGCTTTATTTTACGTATATTATACACCATTTTAGAATGTAGCTTTACTTTCACAGAAACCTCTTTGCAATTTACTTTTCTTAGAATTCTATTGCCATTCCAGAAGTCTCTCTCTATGCACAGTGATTTATCAGACTGTTTGGTTTGTACTGTCTAAACCTTTGGGAAGCTGTTAATTGCACTCTCACAATATAACAGACCCTTTCATAAAAGGAAATGAGTCACTGACTCAGCAAGTGCTTCTTCTCAGTATCAATAAGATGCTGTAATCCCATAGGGCATCTTAAGGAAGGGGAAATGTCACCATATTCAAGAAAAGGTAGAGAAGAAATAAAATAATTAGGTATATTATGTAAATACACCCATTCATTAGCGGTGCACAATTGAGCAGTCAGATAATTAAGTATTAAAAAAAGATACTGGAATTAAAAAAGTTGAACTGAGAATGCATCACTCCAAAATTTTCTTCCACTCCACTTGAAAATGTGATCTGATTCTCTATTGATTTTGCAAAATCAGCGTAAAGACAAAATTTTTACTCTGCACTTCGACTATATTAAGAATTGCATCGAAAACATTAACAAAAACTGCCATGTGTCACCTTGGTCTTAAAGGAGGTTTTAAGGATTTAACAAAACAGCCCCTAAAAATAATATTCCAAACTATCTTGGCCTTGTTCATACAATTTCAATATTCGGAAGGCTATAATGCTGTTTTTGAAGGCAAAAAAAGGATTTGAGTTTAGTTAAGGAATTGAAGTCTATTTTTATTTCTTAATAAATACACACATGGACAAAATTGTTGGTACAATTCCTATTTGACGGCTGTACAGATTAAAATGATGGTAGTAAAGGGTACTTCTTCCATATTGCTGTTTTAAAACGGCGGTAAGAAAAAAGTCAATAGCGCTCCCCAGCATCGAAAAATCTCTGAGGTTTCAGCTACTGGGGGTAGCTGAGACCCTGGAGATCACGATTCGGGACATTTTTTCCAGTCCCCAGTCACGTGATCACTGGTTTACACCTTATAACGGTGACCACGTTGCAGAAAATGGAAGCGCTGGTAAACAATGATTTATCTAAAACCTGGCATGATCAAACATGTCAGATAGAAGATAAATCTTCTCCTCAGTCTCCCAGTGTGGCCAAAGTGCCCCCTAGTCCCCGTCTCCTCCCCCTTCCAATCATCTAAAATGGTGGCCAAATGAGTGGCGTGCCAGCTGAACATGTGCTCTTCCTCTTATTTCTGTCCAAATCTGACGTGTCAGATGGGACAGAAAAGTCTCCCAGGTCCAGCCAGCTCACCCCATCACCCCTTGGTCCCCCGGTACTTCCTGCAGCGCCGATCCACCGTGCCCCCTCCTCCTTGTCTTCAGAAGAAATGTCGGCTGCTTGCGCAAAATGCTGACAGCCAGCTCCCTGCGTGCAGTCAGGTTACTGCAGCTGACTTGAACCCAGGGAATGTGGCTGCAGTGTTCTCACTCAGATCACAGCATCCACACTTCTCACATGGAGTGCCTGCTCTTCCAGAAAATGGGGTATACGTTCAATGAGCATGCCCCCCATATTCTAGAAGGCCCAGAGTCATCATGGGACCTTTAAAATGGATTACGGAGGATAGAATTACTTGGTTCGTAATGTCAAGTATGTGATAGATGCCTCGATATTACGAACCCCTGGGCTTGATGCCAGGTGACATTACAGCTGGTATCAACCCCATATATTACTCCATTTGCCATGGCACCAAAACAATGGGATGAGCAGGGTCGAAACACAAGGAATGGATGCTGATCTAATAAATGCACCACTTCTGGCGTGGCTGTAGCCTGCTATTTTTAGGTTGGGAAAGGCCAAATAACCATGGCCCTTGCTACCCTGAGAATACGAGACCCCAGCTGCCAGCTTTACCTTGGCTGGTAATCCAAATTGGTGGGGACCTCATGTTTTTTTTTTAAATTATTTATTGATAAATAATTAAAAAAAAAACAGCGACGGTCTGCAGGCTACAGCTGTCTTCTTTACCTTAGCTGGCTATCAAAAGTGGGGGGGACCCCACATCTTTTTTTTAATTATTTATTTATTTATTGGCTAAATACAAGGCTAAACACCCTTTAGTTCCACATGAAAGTCCCTAAAGGGTGCCAGCTCAGAATATGTAGGGGTGTGGGACAATATTTATGTGTTTTACCTCTGTTTATCTATCCATCCATCCATCCTAGCTTTTTAGGCTCTGTGCCCATGATCAGGGTTTACAGTGTTTTGGACATATTGTGTTTTTGCTGTGTCCAAAACCCTGTATTGTGTAGTACAAGCGCAGTGAGTGTATTTTTTTTAAATCCCATGCCCACTGTGCTTCTTTTCTCTGCAGCATAAACTGACCTGTGGCGTGGCATCCCGAGCTGCTGGATGTCAATTGTTTGCTGCAGAGACGAGAGTGTTCTCCACAGGGAGAATAGAGCTAAAATCCGCAGTGGCCCGAACCTGGATCTTGGGCACAGGCAGCTGCGTTCTCTCGCAGACAACACACATCTCTGCAGGAAGGCTGACACTGTGTCCTAGGCTTGGGCACATAGCCTAAAAGTGAGACTTTTGGCAATAAAACAACATTTTTGTGAACTACCTGTGGATTCAAAATTGTTAGGGGGTCTAGTTTCCTAAATTGGGTACTTGTGGGTTTTTTTGTTGTATAGGTACCTTAGAGGCCCTGCAAATGCGACATGGTGCCCACAATTTATTGGTGCACATTCCATTACGAGCCCTCCCATTTTTCCAAACAGAGGTGTTTGGCCACATGTAGGATATCACTGCGTTCATAACCAATTGGATAATAAACTGTGTGGTCCAGTTTTTTGTGTTGCCTCTTGAGAAAATGAGAAATTTGGTGCTAAAGCAACACTTTTGTGAAAAAATTAAAATTTTCAAAATGATAACCTAAGGTTTTCAAATTCTGTGAAAATGCTCACTATACCCCTGGATAAGGGGTCTAGTTTCCAGAATGAGGTCACTTGTAGGAGAGCTCCACTTTTTAGGCACATCAGAGGGTTTCCAAATGCGATATGGCGTTCGCTAATGATTCCAGACAATTTTGCAGTCAAATGGTGCTTCTTCCCTTCTAAGCCCTGCCATACACCCAAACAGTTGATTTTCACCACATGTGAGGTATGAGCATACTCAAGAGAAACTGAACAACAAATTCTTTGGTGCATTTTTACCTGTCACCCATGTGACAAAAAAGCTACCTGATTGAAGTAACAATTTTGTGGTAAAAATATATTTTTTTATTTTCATGGCTCAACGTTATAAATTTCTCTGAAGCCCCTGGGGGTTGAAGGTTCTCACTAAACATCTAGATAAATCCCTTGAGGGGTCTAGTTTCCAAAATTTGTGGGGGTGCTCAAGTGTTTAGGTACCTCAGGGGCTCTCCAAACGTGACATGGCTTCCACTGGTGATTCCAGCCAACTGGCACTCTTTCCCTTTCGAGCCTTGCCATGCACCCAAATAGTTGATTTCCACCACATATGAGGTATCAGCATACTCAGGAGAAATTGCACAATAAATTGTATGGTGCATTTTATCATGATATCCTTGTGGGGGAAAAAAGCTATCTGGTTGAATTAACAATGTTGTGGTAAAAATGTATTTTTTTATTTTCATAGCTCAACATTATAAATGTTTGTGAAGCCTCCAGGGGTATAAGTTTTCGAAATGGGGTCACTTGTGTGGGGGCTCCACTGTTTAGGTACCTCAGGGGATCGCTAAACGCAAGATGGCTTCCGCTAATGATTCCAGATAATTTTGCTTTCAAAGATTCAAATGGCGCTCCTTTCCTTTCAAGTCTTGCTATGCGCCATAACAGTTGATTTCCACCACACATGAGGTTTGGGAGTACTCAGTATGAATTGCACAATAAATCTTATTGTGCATTTTATCCTGTAACCCATGTTAAAAAAAAGCTAACTGGTTGAAGTAACAATTTTGTGGTAAAAAAAAAATAAAATTATTTTCATATCTCAACATTATAAAATTCTGTGAAGCCCCCGGGAAGCAAGATGCTCACCAAACATCTAAATTCCTTGAGGGGTCTAGTTTCAAAAATGAAGTCACTTGTGGGGGTTTTCTGCTGTTTAGGTAAACTAGGGGCCCAACAAATGCAATATGGTACCCAGAATCTTTTTCAGCCAAATTTGCTTTCCAAAATTAAAATATTGCTCCTTCTGTTCTGGGCCCTCCCATTTGTCCAAACAGAGGTTTCTGATCATATACAGAGTATCGGTGCTCTCAGAAGAAATTAAGTAACAAATTTTGGGGTCCATTTTGTGGTATTTCTTTTAAAAGAGAATAAATTAGCGCTAGAGTACATTTACAGGTATTTTTTTTATTTTTCCTTCCACATTGCTTTAGTCCCTCTGAAGCACCTGAAGGGTTAATAAACTTCTTGGGTGTGATTTTGAGTACTTTAATGGGTGTCATTTTTGGGTATTTTCTTTCACTTAGGCCCATCAAAGTCACTTCAAATATGATGTGATCCATAAAAAAATGGTTTTGTAAATTTTGTTGGAAAAATGATAAATTGCTAATGAACTTTGAATGCTTCTAACTTCCTATCCCCCAAAAATGTTGTTTAAAACATGGCACTGATATGAAGTAGACATATGGGTAATGTTATTTAGTAACAATTGTGTGGGAGATACCTCTCTGGTTTAAAGGCATAAAAATTAAAAGTTTGAAAATTGCAAAATTTTCATAAAATTTCTGATTTGTTTTTACAAATACATGCAAAAAATATCATCCTAAATTTACCACTATCATGAAGTACAAAATGTCATGAAAAAAACAATCTCAGAATCACCAGCATCCGTTGAAGCGTTCCAGAGTTATAACCTCATATAGTGACACTGGTCAGAATTCTAAAATTTGGCCTGGGCATTAAGTACAAAATTGGCTTTGTCCCTAAGGGATTAAAGTAAAAAAATACACATTGGTCACTAAAATAACCTGAAACTGACAAGACTAATTTTCAATTTAAATTTGCAGAATATCAACTAATGAAAATTAGACATTACTCTTGAATTGTGGTTGAACAGAAAAATGTAATAGCACAAACTAAAATTGTCTGGAAAATAATGATGGCACCCTTAACTTACAGTAATGTTTCGGTGCACACCCTTTTGAGGCAATCAATGCAAACAAATCATTTCTGTAACTCTCAATTAGATTTCTGCATCAGTACAGTTATTTTTTTCTGAAGGCATTCCTACTTTTATTATATGCCTCAGATTATTTATCAAGGTCTGAAAATGCTCTATTGTTTATGGTAATATATAATATTTGAATACTGTGATCAATGTCTAATTGGATATGATGAGTTTAAACAGTAAAAATCAGTCATACCATAATTAATGCTGTTTGAAGTGCATTGATTTTTAATACAAAGATATCTTGGCCCACGCTTAGTGGTCAAACTGCTCCCACTATTTCAGGTGTGAAGATGTCTTTTCTAGACTGTCGGCTTTAGGTACTTCCCATGATGTTCAAAAGGATTTAGATAAAGATTAGAGATGAGCGAACCCGAGGTTCGGTGTTCATACCCAACACAGACTTTACAAAACAAACACAGTATAAGTTCAGAGTTCAGGTGCTTTACATGTGCTGACCACTCGTGAAGCATCATTGTAGTCGGGTACGCTGGGTGCTCAGCCCAGTACGAGACGTTTTCAGTGTTTGATCAGCTCGCACTGCGGATAACAACAGCATGATCAGATGTAGTGTGCACCAAGTAAAAAAGTTGGCTGCATGTGGGCGGAGACCCGAACTGCCCAATTAGTGATTTCCTTTGGGGTTCAGGTCAAACCGAACTTTTTCAAAAGTCCAACTGAACCTGCCAAAATGAACGTCCACGGTTTTGCTCATCTCTACTCAGGACTCATACAAGATGACTTCAGAATAGTCCAATGCTTTGCACTTAGCCATTCTTGGATGTTTGTCCATCATTATCCTGTTGGAGGACCCATGATCTGCAACTCAGACCAAGTTTTCTGACACTGGGCAGCACATTTCACTCTTAAATATTAATTGTTTCATTACAGATTCAAGACCCCCTGTGCCAAATGCAGCAGAGCAGCACACAAACATAACTAAGCTGCCTCCATGTTTCACAATCGGTACCATGTTCTTTTCTTAGGATGCTTCAATGCTTCAATTTTGCATCTGTGAACACAGAGCTGATGTAACTGGCCAAAAAGCTTCAGTTTTGTTGCATCCGTCCAAGAATATTCTACCAGAAGCTTTGTGGCTTGTGAATATGCATTTTGACAAATTTCCAGTACAGTGGAACCTTGCTTAACGAGTAACCCAGTTAGCGAGTATTTTGCTGAATGAGCAAAGCTTGCTGTAAATTTGTAACTCGGTTTACGAGAAAGCTTTGCTGTACGAGCAAAATACTCACCGCACACACTTCCGGTTCCGTACATCCACCGCACTCTAACCCACTCTTGCAGTCCACACAAACATATACAAACACACACACAGACAAAGACGCATGCACACACACACAGATATTATGCTCACCTTACCGTCCGTTCCATCGCCGGCCTAATGGAAATTGTAGTTCATCCGTACACGCTGTGTATCGGGTAACCATCCCGACCGATGCAGGACATTCCGCTCCCAGAGCGCTGACATCAAAAGCTCCTGCTCCTCTAATTGGCCAGCGCACTGCCTTTGAGTAGCGGCTGACAGCGGAAGTTCCTCCTTCGTCGCTACAGGATGTGCATCGGCAAGCCTCGCGACGAGGGTGGACCTTCCCCTGTCAGCCACTACTCAAAGGCATCACGCTGGCCAATCAGAGGCAAGCGGCTCCTGCCTTTGACGTCAGCGCTCTGGGAGCGGAAGGTCCGGCATTGGTTGCAATGGTTACCTGATACAAAGCCTGTACGGGTGAACTACAAGTTCCATGAGGCCGGCGAGGGAACGGAAGGTAAGGTGAGCATAATATGTGTGCATGCGTGTTTGTGCATGTTTGTGTGTGTTTGCGTGTATTTGTACGTGTTTGTACGTGTGTGGAATGGGACATTTAACAGATTATAGAACGAATTGTCTGCATTGCAATGATTTCCTATGGGAAATCTTGCTTTGCTGACCGAGTAACTTGGTTAACAAGCACAGTCCCAGAATGGATTGTTCTCATTAACCAAGGTTCCACTGTATTTCTTTTTTCTGATTTGCAGCTTTCAATGGTTGTTTCCTTCTCAGTCATCTTCTGTGAAGTCCACTTTAGAAAATAAAGCAAGAAATTGTCTAATCTAATACTAATGTACCTTAACCTTGGAGTTCACCTATAATCTCTTTGGAAGTTGTTCTGGGCTCTTTAACATATCATTCTCTTCAATTTGTCATGTATTTTTGTCTTGTGGCCACGTCCAGGGAGGTTGGCTACAGTCCCATATAGCTTAAACTTCTGAATAATATGTGCAACTATAGTAACAGGAACATCAAGCTATTTAAAAATGGTCTTTACCTTTTCCTTTATACGAGTTTTCAACTAATACTAAATCCCCTTCTCATTCCCCATATTTGCCCCATTAAAATAAGAAAGCTTAAACTCACCTCCCATGCTCTCATGGTACCAGCAGTTGGCACTCACCTTCCTGGGGCTCACATGAGGTTATGTCATGTGAGTCCCATATCCAATCAACATTGGTTTCCCTTTCCTCTTTGGACATATAAGTAATTAACATAGCAGGGTGTTAGCGGTCAGCTGCAGATTTTACTTTCAGTTGATTACTTAGATTACTCATATGTCTGAAAGCAGGGAGAGAGATGGCGGCACTGATTGGGTGCCAGGCTCGCATGATGAAACAAACTCACTTAAGCCATGGGGGTGTGAGTCTCGGCACCGCTGGAACCACCCTGGCTAGGGATGTGAGTATAAACCTTTTTATTTTAATGGGGGAAACAAGGGGAATGAGAAGGCGTTGTCATAATAGTTGACATCCTCTTACCCAAGTTTATCTATACGCCATAATTGTAGAAAGACATGAACCCACATGCAAAAATCAGACATTGATCTATTGCAGCTAAGCAAAAATTTACAAAACTGAACATGAGATTCTTAATTTAACATTGTGATCAGACTTTATGAATCCCGCTGCCACATCATGGTGAACCTCTCAGTGGGAATCTGATCTAAAATGTGTGGCAGAATGGGAAAGCTCCCCAGCAAGGTGAGCTAGCTGGTGCCCCACATCATTCATTCTTTCTGGAAGGCAAAGACACTATGGCTACAGTCTACACTACCCCTCAGGCACAGCATCATAGCTGTAGCGCCCCACGGGGCAGGTGTATTTAACCTACTCATCGCCGGGCCGTCGACTGTCGTGGTCACGGGCGGCCTAGCCCAGCTCCGTTGAAATGAGGCGTACAGAAAATGGCAGGTTAGAGATGTTGGAGGGTAGTGAGGTGTTTGTCGTGATGCCACCTGTGTGTATGCGGCCAAGGAATGAGCCGCCGCTGCTGTCGCTGTCCTCCATGGCAGATGGTAGTAGCAGCTATGGGTGGTATCGCTCCCCACAGATGGTGCGGGCCTCGGGGAGGATGATGAGGGGAGTAGTAATGGCGGCTCGGAGCGGCAGTACTGGTAATAAAGAGTCAGAGTCTATGGCTGCGGTTCCAGGTTGTTTACTCACTTTTGTACGGTGCCGCTCACCCAGGTAATACCAGTCACTTGTTATGATGTGCTCCATCGAACCCGAATCCCTTTAGAGATCAGTCCAGTTTGGTGTTCGTGGGTTTCTCCTTGTAACGCCTGTCTGTGGATCCCCTGGCTTGAAGCTACGAAGGGACTCTGGGTTTCATGAGATGTACTCTTGTCCCTATCTGCAGGTGCCGCGGTTCCGATGTGGGGTCCGCCTTGATGCGAGACCCCGGATCCTCTCTGGCACTGTGCTGTTGGGTGCTGTGTGGTCAGGGAAGCTTGAAACTTTCCCCGTCCAGGCAGATTCTGGAAAACCAACGTGAAGTATGATCTTCCCTAGGGTCCTGCCACCCTGCGTGGTGTCGGTTCCGAGGGGAGCAGATTCACTCTCCCCACGGCAACCATGTGAACTTTCTCCTCCTTCCTACCAGAGCACCCCTGAGATGCGACTGCTCCCTTCTTCTCCTGCTGGAAAACTCTTTAATTGTTGTGTTGGCTCCTGACTCCCCCTGCTGGCTGCACCTCCCCCTTTCCAGGTCCTAAGCTAATGGGACTGGGGCTCCTGTTGAGGGCATCCTGTAAATGCCACACTGTTAGTGACCCCTTTATTACCTGACCCTAGCCCAGTCCCCAGTGGGAACAGAGCAACTTGGTGTGTATTTGAGTGTGTAATGTGGTGTAACCGGGACTGCCCTCCTCAGGAACCAGGTTTAGCATAACACCCAAATTTGGGTGCAATGTGGCGACTGAAGCCTCAGGGGCGCCACGCAGCAGCAAAGGCCACCATACTGCACCAATTGAAAGGACCTAAAGAAAAACTAACCTGCTACATGTTTCAGGCTATGTGCTGAGAGCCAAACATAGGTGGAACCCCTCTTGCTGTCTCTTGTTAATTAAAGGGAATCTGTCACCAGGTTTTGCTACCTCATCTGAGAGCAGCATAATGTATAGAAGGCGACCCTGATACCAGCGATGTGTCAATGTGTCACTTACTGGGTTGTTTGGAGTCATTTTGATAAAATCAATGTTTTCTCTGCTGCAGATCTAACAGTTATATAGAGCTCATGAATATGCGGGACTACATGACACCAGGCCAAGTAGTCCTCTAATGATAATCTACTGCTGATTAAACAGTGACTTTATCAAAACTACACTTAGCAGCCCAGTAAGTGAAACACCACTGGAATCAGGATTTCTGCCCCTACGGTATGCTGCTTTCAGATTAGGTGGTAAAACCCGGTGACAGATTCCCTTTAAAAATACATTGTTCAAATGAAAGGAGTGCTGTCCAAGCAAAACAAAAAAGGAGGGGACAGTATGCAACATGCACCACCCCTTAACCCCTTAACGACCGCGGGCCGTAAAATTACGTCCTAAATGACATAATCTTACTGCCCGCGGTCCTCCGGCGGCAGCATGCCGCGATCGGCACACATCTCAGCTGATTTTCACAGCTGAGATGTGTGCCTGCTAGGCACGAGCAGAATCGTTATCTGCTCGTGCCGATTAACCCCTTATAATGGCGCTGTCAATACATGACAGCGCCATTATAAGCGCAATCGCGGTAAAGTTTTACTTACCGCCGAAACCGGAAGTCACGTGACGCGATCACGTGACTCCCGATAGTTGTCATGGTAGTACAGGGTCATGTGATGACTCCTGTACTACACATGAATTGGTTTCACTTTCGCTGTGCCCGGGGCACAGCAAAAGAGAAAGACAGCGTATCTGCTGTTTACAGCCTTTCAGCTGTGATCAGCAGATACTGCAGAGCGATCGGAATGCTGATCGCAATAGCCCCCTAGGGGGACTAGTAAAATAAAAAAAAAAAGTAAAAAAATAAGTTTTAAAAAATTAAAAAAAAACAAAAAAACCTAAAAGTTCAAATCACCCCCCATTCGCCCCATTGAAAATTAAAGGGTTAAAAAAATAAAAAATATACACACATTTGGTATCGCCGCGTTCAGAAACGCCCGATCTATCAAAATATAAAATCAATTAATCTGATCAGTAAACGGCGTAGCGGCAAAAAAATTCCAAACGCCAAAACGACGTTTTTTTGTCGCCACAACTTTTGCGCAAAATGCAATAAGAGGCGATCAAAACGTAGCATCTGCGCAAAAATGGTACCGGTAAAAACGTCAGCTCGAGACGCAAAAAATAAGCCGTCATTGAGCCTAAGATCCCGAAAAATGAGAACGCTACGGGTCACGGAATATGGCGTAAAACGTGCGCCACTTTTTTCGGACAAACTTCCGATTTTTTTTTAACCCCTTATATAAAAGTAAACCTATACATGTTTGGTGTCTACGAACTCGCACTGACCTGAGGCATCACACCCACACATCAGTTTTACCATATAGTGAACACAGTGAATAAAATATCTCAAAAACTATAGTGCTATCGCACTTTTTTTGCAATTTTTCAGCATTTGGAATTTTTTTGCCATTTTCTAGTACACAATATGGTAAAACTGATGGTTTCATTTAAAAGTACAGCTCGTTCCGCAAAAAATGAGCCCTCACATGACCATATTGACTGAAAAATAAAAAAGGTACGTCTCTCAGAAAAAGAATGGCGAAAAAAAAAAACGGAAAGCGAAAAATCGGCCGGTCGTGAAAGGGTTAATAGCTGGGCCATCTCTCAGCGTATTTATCTGTCACCTTTGACTGCAGTAGCTGATGTAAGAGAGGGAGAAATAAAACTATACCCACTGGTGGTCATTGGTAAATGTGATTTTAATATTTTAATACCTTATCTGGGCATGTGTTGTGTGTAACATTATTAGAAGGAGGGACTCTGATACACGCTGTATTAGACATAAAAGAGGGCCTTTTACACATTCTGGTAAAATTGTTAGGTAGTGGGACTCCTAGACTCATAAGCCAATATGCTAAGTGCAATGGCTGCCAAAATTTAGAAGAAGGGATTGCAATATGCCCTGGAAGACATGTGTAGGTAGATCTCAAAAAATTTATTTTCCCATTTTGAAGGAGTGGGACTCCTAGACTGGAAAATCTTATGCATTAAGTGCATAGGCTGACAAAAATTAGAAGGAGAGACCGCAATACACCCTAAAAGATATGCAGAGAAAGCCCTCAGAAATTTTTTTTTCCATTTTGAAAGAGTGGGACTTTTAGACTTTGAAAGGCTATCCACTAATCCACTAAGTGCTGTGGCTGAAAGATATTTACCTCTGGGGGGTATACATCTTTATCTGTAATAGAATTGTAGAAGTAGGCCTCATGTACACACCCTGAAAACATTATGAAAGAGGGCAACTTACATTCCCTGTAAAAATTAAGAGCGAGGGCTGCACAATCAACCTATTGATATGGTGGAAGAGGAGGAAAATCAAAAAGAATAAACCATGAACCTCATACCTACTCTGTTAGTGCACTCTGCACCTGCCTCTATTAGGGTACTGTGAACAGGCTCTGTTAGGGTACCCTGCACCAAGGAACCTTGATCATCTCTCTGTCCTCCTTCCTGATGAACAGCGTGGCATAAACCCCTTTTCTATTGTTCTCTGTTATCAACCGCGGGGGCTGCAGCAGATTTCATCCCAACAACATAAGCTTTCATAGGAGTTGTGACTGTCACAACTCCTTGAGGTGAGTGCATTCCTTTTATTTTCCACGGATATATACCAGGTAAGACCCTATTGCCCTTTTTCTCTCCACAGTTTTACCTCGTTTCATACCCAACAAAGATAAGAGTATGGCTGTAGCCAAGGCTTTATCTGTGCTAGGTATCATAATATGGGGGGACCCTATGCCAATTTTTTTTTTATTTATTTATTTATTTATTTTACTGTATGATATAGACCAGCCCACTGGCGTCTGTGATTGGAAGTGTCAGACACGCTGTCCCTCAGCATGGGGGCGCATCTGACTGCAACCAATCACAGATGCCAGTGGGCTATGGAAGTATTGCATATTTATTGATTGAAAGTAATGAGCGGCCTGGGAAGTGCATAAGAGGCCGTGGGAGCAGTGTGATAGCTGCACTGGTGACTCGTTAAGTATAAAGCGCTTGAGTCTACCCCTTTGAGCTGGATTATGGTCCTCATAGACTTTAAATGAGGACCAGCATCTGGCCAGATACCAGGGATCAATCCCCCGCCGACCCCGAGTCAGTGGGGCATTGATCTGCTAGTCCTCCCATCACTAGTGAGAAATGCAGGGACAAAACGTAAAAAAAAAATGACATGCTGCATCTTGGCTGCATGTTAAAATATGCAGCCAAAAAAGATGCAGTGTGGACAGCAAAATAGAAATCTCATAGACTTTACTGGGGGAAGGAAATGCATGCATTTTGGAGCATCTTTGTGACCACAAAGATGCATCAAAAACGCACGAAAAATGCAGTAAAAGATGTAGTGTGTGGCTGAGACTTTAGGATGCTGTGCACCAGGTTCAATTAGGGTACAGTGCACTAAGCTCAATTAGGGTAATGTGCATCAGCCTCTGTTAGAGCACTCTGCCCCAGGCTCTGTGAAAGGGAACCAATGATTAGGATTTCCATATATAACCTAAAGCCAGTGCTATACTGGCACTATCAGGCTGATTCTATACATACCTGTAGTGGTCAGCTCGGATGTTTAGGTTTTCAAATCCAAGAAAGTGAACTTTAAAAAATCATCAGCTTCTTTAGTGATAGCAGCTGAGGAGCAGATAATCTCTGGGTGAGTTATACACACAGATTTCCGCCCCCTTGCCTGTTGCTCCTCCCTCTATGGTAAGTATTATACAAGCGATTCACTTTTTTGAAGGACCTGTGGTGAGGTCATACCCATGTGACCAGAAGGGGCAGGGCCTCAGCCAGCAAAGCTGATACCAGATCACGTGGGTCTGACCTCACACAGGTCCTTCAAGAAAGTGAATAGTTTGTATAATACTTACCATAGAGAATAGAGAGAGGGAGGAACAACAGGCAGGGGGCGGGAATCCATATGAATACCCACCGAGAGATTATCTGCTCAGATGCAATTGTCACTCAAGAACCTGACGATTTTTTAAAGTTTACTTTCTTGGATTTGAAAGCCTAAACATCCGAGCTGACCACTAATGGTATGTAGATAAGCAGCCTGATAGGGCCAGTATAGCACTGGCTTTCACTTATATACGAAAATCCCGGTGATTGGTTCCCTTTAAGGCACTCTGCACTAGGCTTTATTAGGGCACTCTGCACTAGGCTTTATTAGGGCACTCTACACTAGGCTTTATTAGGGCACTCTACACTAGGCTTTATTAGGGCACTCTACACTAGGCTTTATTAGGGTGCTGTACACAAGGCTTTATTAGGGTGCTGTACACAAGGCTCTGTTAGGGCATCCTGCACCAGGCTCCAGTAGTGTGCTGTGCACTAAGCTCAATTAGGGTAATGTGCACCAGCCCGTTAGGTCACTCTTTACCAGCCTCTGTTAGGTCACCCTGCACCAGACTCTGCTAAGTTACTCTGCACCAGGCTCTGTTACAGCACTCTGCACCAGGCTCTGTTAGGGCACCCTGCACCAGACTCTGTTAGGGCACTCTGCACCAGGCTATGTTAGGTTACTCTGCACCAGGCTATGTTAGGTCACTCTGCACCAGCCTCTGTTAGGGCACCCTGCACCAGGCTCTGTTAGGTTACTCTGCACCAGCCTCTGTTAGGTCACCCTGCACCAGGCTCTGTTAGGGCACTCTGCATCAGGCTCTGTTAAGGCACCCTGCACCAGACTCTGATACGGCACTCTGCACCAGGCTCTGTTAGGTCACTCTGCACCAGGCTCTGTTAGGGCACTCTGCACAAGCCTCTGCTGGAGCACTCTGCACCAGGCTCTGTTAGGTTACTCTGCGCCAGGCTCTGTTAGGTCACTCTGCACCAGCCTCTGTTAGGACACTCTGCACCAGGCTCTGTTAGGTTACTCTGCACCAGGCTCTATTACAGCACTCTGCACCAGGCTATGTTAGGGTAATGTGAACCAGCCTCTATTAGGTCACTCTTCACCAGGCTCTGTTAGAGCACTCTGCACCAGGCTCTGTTAGGGCACTCTGTCTTCACCAAGCTCAATTAGGATGCTGTGGTTATTGCGGGGTTTTTTTGCTATTTAAAAATCATATTTCTTTTTCCAAAGGGGTGAGGCAGAAATTATCCCCGTTTGGAGACTATCAAGAAGGTTGTTTTCCATAAGCCATCTGAATTGTATCTCTTTATTAAGGCTATGTGTCCATGCTGCGGAAAATTTCTCGCGGAAAAGCCGCGGATTTTCCGAAAATCTGCAGCAGCGGCACTTCCAAGACATTTCAATGGCATTTTGGAAATGCTGTGTCCATGCTGCGGATTTTTCCGCGGCGGATTTGCCGTGGATTTTGATCCAGAAAAATCTGCCGCATGTCAATTATTGTTGTGGATTTTGATCCGGATTTTGGCTATAGAATGGGGGAAAAAAAAAAATCCGCATCAAAATCCGCGGCAAAAAAAAGGTGCGGATTTGCCGCGAAAGTCGCGGATTTTCATGCAGAAAAATCTGCACAGCAAGTTGGGCTGCAGTGTGTACATCGCCCTGGCCAAAAACTGATGCTCTAGCAGGATACAGCTAAACCCCCACTAAGTGGAGACATCACAGGTGCAGGAGAAGCACATCACACACACACCTTCATGGAATGGAGGGGAGGTGACTGCTAGATGATAAAACTGCACACAAGTGGCTTGCATAGAGCGCTGTTCACATGCAGATGACACAGTCACAAACCCGCAGCCTATTAGGTAACGCCCTTCTATTAGATCAGGCGGGCTGCCAAGCCGTACTCCACTGTATATCATGCACGGACAGACACTCTACAATGCAAGGCCCAACAGAAAGGGGCCTGGCTGTATCCTGTACAAACAAAAAAATATGAGGTTTTTGTTGGTATTTATGGCCATAAAACGTAAGCCTACACCCTCGTCAAGGGACCTCATGTCTGTAGGTCCCTACACTAAATATAAAAAAAGCAACAATAAGAGGATAATGTCCTCCAAAAATCAAGTATTACTCACAGCAAGTTGGGCTGCAGTGTGTACATCGCCCTGGCCAAAAACTGATGCTCTAGCAGGATACAGCTAAACCCCCACTAAGTGGAGACATCACAGGTGCAGGAGAAGCACATCACACACACACCTTCATGGAATGGAGGGGAGGTGACTGCTAGATGATAAAACTGCACACAAGTGGCTTGCATAGAGCGCTGTTCACATGCAGATGACACAGTCACAAACCCGCAGCCTATTAGGTAACGCCCTTCTATTAGATCAGGCGGGCTGCCAAGCCGTACTCCACTGCAGTTTTATCATCTAGCAGTCACCTCCCCTCCATTCCATGAAGGTGTGTGTGTGATGTGCTTCTCCTGCACCTGTGATGTCTCCACTTAGTGGGGGTTTAGCTGTATCCTGCTAGAGCATCAGTTTTTGGCCAGGGCGATGTACACACTGCAGCCCAACTTGCTGTGAGTAATACTTGATTTTTGGAGGACATTATCCTCTTATTGTTGCTTTTTTTAGAAAAATCTGCAGCAACATTCTACCGTGGACACATAGCCTTAAGGGTTAGGGGGCAGCTTAAAAGCAACAGCTTGTCAACTCAGGTTGAAAAAATTACCCTTTTTTGAGATCATCAACATGCCTGCTATCCTCACAATTACTAAATAATTACAATGGCGTTTTATTAAGCCATCCAAAAGTTATTCCTCCTGGCTGAAGAGAGACAGCAATGGCAGCTATGGCAGAAGCCGTACAGTATAGTCTGGCAAAACCAGGTTGTCACAAAGTTCAGGCCCCCGCACAACACCTTTCCCACACAGGGTTAAATCAGCCGACAAAATCCTAGTCACCCCCCTCAGGGAAGGACAGACACACCAGTGGGCGGGAGCAGGCGAAAGGAGAATGCCCACCTAGGGGTCTGGAGTACCCGGGGCGGGAAAACAAGTAGTCTAGTCAAGTTTGGAGGAGTAGAGGAGAAGGAGTGAGAAAGTTAATCTCTGTCAGTTGAAGTGAGAAGTTCAAGTTGACAGACGTCGGGGTTGGAGCCCAAGCGTACTGGCTAGGTGGCAGACAGTGGTCAGTGCCAGCAGGAGACGGAAGACGGCTGCTGGAGATCCGAGGTGGACCGGGGCAGGGTTGTAGCCCGCCGGTACCAACACCGGAGAACCGACCCGGAAACCATACACAAAGGGGGTACTTGGACCCTGAAGCCAGGACCGGCACCAATGGCCTAGCTAATTAACCAATTGAGGGCAGGATTTTAGGTCCTGTCCCAACCTAAGTCCCGAAAAGTAGACAACCACCCACAGAGAGGGATAGGGCATCCGCCAGGGCCCGATAGATCCCACGGGTCAGCGTCTGACGGGCACAGCTCCCAACCAAAGGACCGGAGGCGGACTCCCATGTTTCACACCGGGAAGTCCATCACTGAAAAATACAGAAGTGCAGAGGAAAGGGACATTGATCACCAGCCCTGTGTGTGGGACCAGATACACCCGTCTGCGGAGGCTGGCCACCATCACCTTGGTTTACCAAAAGAACTGTGTGTTTATTGTCTCCATACATCAGAGCCACCTCATCCAGCACCAGGACAACCGAACTGTAAGTGTGCTAATCCCTGCAACCCTGCACAACACTGGGCCCCGGGGCATCCATCCCTACCCACAGAGGGGTTAACATCCAGCTGTCATCACATCTTCCCTGGGCACCCCATAACAGAAGCGGTGGTGCTACATCTCACCACACACCGTGGGTGGTGTCACAGAAAGTTTATAACAAATCCCGTACAATTACGTCCCCTTTTTATTCGAAGGGTCTGCGCGACCCCCAGGTCCGGTAGAGCCCTTCGAGCCATACCGCAGGTCCGGATCCGAGCAGCACCGGCTGCTGGCACGGGGGCGGAACAATAGCATGATAAAAAACAGTGTGCAGGAGATGTGTGGCTAATGTGGCTGTGCAGCAGCAATGTCCAAAAAATATGGCTGGGCATGTGATGACATGTCTTGCAATGTAGAGTCAGCAATGGAGGCTACAGTACAGTATAGCATTATAAAAGTGAAAACATGGGCAGCACACTTGTTGGTATACGTTTAACATGTAGATACATATTTATATTGTGGCTATTAACAGACAAATATAACCTAGAATATGAACATTGAATAGATACCCTGCATTATGTAACTAAATAGTGGTAATATTTTAAAAAAACATAGGGTACGTAGTTGACTTTTTTTTAGTAAAAAAAGAATAAATCCATCCCACGCCAACAAGGTGTACCTAATCAGGATCAGGACTAACTCTAGTATCCCACCTACCTTTGTGCCAGCATACTTCAAAATAGACAGTGCAGAGACGTTTCTGGGCCTGGCTGTATTTTAAGCTATGTGCCCACGTGTATGCGCTTTGCACCGCTGCTTAAAGTCACTGCATGTGCGCTTCAGAGCACAGCTGAAAAGCTCCGTTTTGAAACTTTGGTGACTGCAGAATTCCTGCAGAATTCGTGCGCTCTGGATGCTGCCTCTCCCTATAGACATAATGGAGAGAGCATGCAGAGCGCATGAAAGAAGTGACATGTTGCTTTTTAGAGCGCAGCAATTTGGCAGTGTGGCGCCCTGGACAAGCCAGGGGCCACAGAGCACAACATCCACACACCCCACACTCCCAGCAGGCACACCGAAGTCAGACATAAAACCCTTGTTGCCTTCCTCCAGGGGCTGATGTTCACACCAGGGGGTGGGCCAGGCGGTTGGTCCCGCCCACCGAGGAGTTCACAGTCCTGGAGGCGGGAAAACCAGGCAGTTGAGTTTTGGAGGTGAAAGTGGAAGGAGGAGAAGTGGTAGTGGAGCAACTAACTGACAGCGTCCGGGTGTGTGGCCCGGGCGGGACAGCAAGGTTGGCAGATGGTGGTGACCGTCTGCAGGAGTGGCCTATCGGAGTCTACCGTAAGGACCGTGGACGGGCGGTGGCCCGGCGGTACCGGACCGGTACGCAAAGAGAAGCCAGCACCATCTGGCAGGGGCTTACGGACCCCGGCAAGGCTAGGAGTCGCCGTGAATTTGCCAAATTCGTTAGTGAAGGGAACCTCCTGGGTTTCCCAACAGCCAAGTCCCGACAGAAGGCAACAGTCCAACCAAAGTGAGGGCGACACCGCCACCGCCAAGGCAACCATTTCTCAGGGCCAGAGCCTGCGGGCAAAAGGGGCTCCTCCGGCTCATATCCAAGCTGGGGAGCGGGTTACCGGTGGGAACCCATTGGAACCATCTACCGTATCTAGGTGCAGGGAAAGGCAGTCATCATCAACCTGCTGGGAGAAAACAACACCGCAGCCGTCTGTGGGACCCGTCCATCCAGCCGTGTGTTTTACCGAGAACTGTGTCCTCATCATTGGCTGAGTGAGTACCACCGTGCCGTGCGGCTCAGCGCTGCCCCCGCGACCCTGCACCTCGCCAGGCTCCGTAACCCGCCTGCCATCTATCCCTACCCCATCATCGGGCCCCGGGACAACCAACCCCCTACCCACGGAGGGGAGAACTAACAACCAAGCTGCTCCCTGTCACCGCTCCCAGGATCCCCGTCTAGAGCTGTAAAAACATTGAAATTAATACATCAAGTTATCAAATATTTCATAGTAAGACATATACGTTTATAGTTCTGTTTATGTTGGAGGGCATAGGTTATTAATAAAGTTTATAAGGGATAAATATTAAAATGCCCATATTGAATATACTTGAGTGCTGAGCATGGAGGGATATATTTAAATCCTTCCCGAAGCTTTCCGAAGTTTCCAGAAGGTTACGTAATATGGAACTATATTCAACTGTGTTCCACTAAACACCCTATATGGACTGAGCAGCTGGTATATAATACACGATGGAGGGGGCTACTGCTCGCTCCTGCACGTTGTCAGCTGTCCCAGAAGGCTCACAGGCTGCAAAGATGAAGACACGCTAAGAGATGACATTCCCTGCATTGCCGTTCAGGAACCAAAGAAAGATGGGTAAAGACTTCCCATTGATCATTATGGACTAAATGAACTCTTTGCGTAGGCTATCAAAGTATATTATTTTTCCTTTCTGTAACTGAACCCTGGCAACCATTTTTAAATAGATAAAATACATTTATTTTTACATTTTTGAGGTCTTTTCATTCATGCGCCTTTACGTATTTGAAGAAAAATATATTTAAGAGTATATTTTTTAACATTTGGCGAGTCAGCTATTCGTGATTTTTTTACATTTTTTTGTTGTTCCTTCACTTTGCATAAGGGGGGTCGAAGTTATCAAAGTCATAAGTATTTTAAGTATCTCCTGCAAAGGATCAGGAATCGACAATTTATAAAAATCACGCAGAACCTAGGAAATACGTATAAGTCAAGTAGCATGAATGTTTTTTTTTGTTTAAATGAACTTTAAAGACTTTGTAAAGCCACAGAAGTTAACTTTTGACGTATTTTTGAGCAAGAAAGATAAAGTCAGTCCATAAGAAGTATTGGACGTGTTGAATAAGGTGAATCAAGTCTTAGAGGATCATCCATCAGTTCATCTGATTATTTCAGGCAAGAAAATGGATTTTATCTCTTCATATGTTAAGCAAAGTAAACTTCAGTTCACTTATTCAGATATTTCTAATGTAGAGGAGCTTTGGTTACGCTTTTATGAGGAGTGTGAACTTGAGAATTCACGTATAGAATGTGTAAGGTCTTTTAATAGAGAGAAACAGAAAATCAGAAATGTCTGTCATTTAGTCTATGATTTTCACAAGTTAATCGTAGAAAAGTGTAAAAATGGTGGAAATAGACAACCTGAATGGTCAGGAGAGTCAGTGACAGAGAAATCCAAAGACTGCTTAGAACCTGAAATGTCAGTCAGTGATATTGTGAATTCTGACTGTAATGTTGGCTGTAATTTTGCAAATCAGAATTTTGATAATGGCGGCAGACATGTGCTACGTAATCAAGGTGATTTTCAGGACACTGGGAAAGAAGCAGGAAATGACATAGAGAAGCCAGAAGGGGGAGGAGCCAGAGTGGGACACGTGCAGAAAAGACACGTGGAGAGAGAAAATGGCGACGATCAGTTTCTAAAAATGGAACAGGCTAAGTTAGGGATTAAACTTAGAAAAAATTTAATGGACATATGCAAATTAATTCCCGCATATAATCCTAAAATACATGTTTGCAGAAATTCAGAGATATTTGAAAGTTCCAGTGAGAAGTTAAATTTAACCAATAGTGAGACGAATCAGTTATTCCGTATGTGGTTACCTCAACATTTCTTTAGACAATTGGCATTAAACAAGTCTTCTGACAATGAGACATTTGATTGTTCAAATGATAATGATATCATAAGGCTGAAAAATCTCATCTTCTGTACAAGGAATGAATCTGATCCAAACTATGAGATGTTGAAGGAATTACAAATTGAACAGAATGAGAGTACGTTCTCATTTATGTCCGTTTTTGAACGTTTGTATAGGGCGGTTATTCCAAATGTGAGATTGGATGGAATGATACGGTTATTCATCAAGAAATTTAATTTCCTTGATAATGCAGCCTGTGCGGTGGCAGTAAATAAAAAGTCCCTATTCGAATGTACGACATTTATTGATTTTGTTAGAAAAAGTCAATTAAAACAGAAATTAATTAATTCTGAAAAACCGACACGAAAAAGGGAGCGTTTTTGTGAAAAACCAACAGTGTCTCCCAGATCCAGATATTTCTGTGACAGGATGTATGAAATTCGCAGGAAATTTCATGTGAATTATAAGTCATACACCCCCCCTCTTTCCTTGACACCTTCAATGAAAGAGAAAATTGTCACAAAATCTGATACCGATTATCTCAGACAAATGATGAGTAATAGCTTTGAAAGACAGAAACAGGTGTCTTGTGGAGATCCTCTCCCTGGGTTAGGATTTGATAGCCCGCGACAGCTGGGTGGCCTTTCAGAGAGAGACATTCTCTCTCATATAAGAGAAAACCTTGAATTACATAAGTTCCGAGATTCCTATAAGTTCAAAGGGAATCTAATAAAGCGAATCTTTGAAGAAAAAATTAGGTATGGTCTTCAGTTAAATAAAGTGGATTTCTGGGTAAATTAATTTTATTGTTTGATGAGTATGTTTATTCATATACAGTGAATCAATACATATATATATATGTGTATGTGTGTGTGTATATATATATATATATATATATATATATATATTAAAGGTAGTGATAGTAAATCAAGGTCATATTTTCATTTAGTAAAATGATAGTTAAATGTTATAAATTAATAATTTGATCTCTGTATATGAATAATAATATTTAAAATAAAATAATAAGAGAAAGTAACGGATTTTAAGTGTTTCATTTTTATCATAAATATGATAATAATTTTATTCTTTTATTTCCCTCAGAATTTATCAGTAAAACAGATTGATGAAGTATTAACTTTTTATTTTTACATATGTTCTTGTCCTCAATCAGGTAACATATATTTTCTTGTGTAAGGTTAATTCGCGAAAGCATGATTGATAATAATTATTATTTTCTCAGGTACCAATGGTCAGAGAAGTATACTTGAACGTTTTTTTTATGAATATATATATATCTCCTTTAGAGTTATTAGAAATGTAATCTGAGCTTTGGAAGTGTAGTAAAACTGCTTGCTGTTTTGGAATGGTGTTCCTTGCACGTAACCAGAGCATGACTTGGTACTAAAGCTAAAAATAAATGTTTGTTCCATGGTCATATGTACAGTGTGTAATACATTGGAATTTGTTTTTTTCGAGAAGTACTTCAAATTAGTAACATAATTTTTGAAATGCGCATAGAATATTGAAAAAAAAGGATATGTGTTTGTCAGTTTCTATGTAGAAGTGTATGTTGGAAAAAACATGACAGTCTTGTGTGCATAGATGTGTCTATGAATGATTGATTGTCTGAGCAGCTGCAAATGTCAATGTTGAGTACTTTGGATCCAGAAAAAAAAAAAGGGGAATTTTTATTTTAACTTCGAGGTTATAATATGTATGTATAATATTAGATAGTAAGTTATAGTACATAAGTATAAATGAAGGAATTTATACCGGATATATATATATCTTATTCTTAGACATTTCTTTAGTATAGAGATATTAGGATTTTTTATTAAGGGTTTATTCTGAAGAGTTACATTCTAGAATAAGGTTATAACGTTTTGATTTTTTTTTTTTATATCTTTTGTGTTAGTCACTTCTTTTATTGGTACATAGATTGAAAATCATTTTTCTTTTCAAATATGGAAGTGATATTTATAATATGGTCTTGAAGATATATCACACAAATTTTAATTTAATTTAATCTAAACATAGTAATTTTTATAATATCATATTTCATAATATTGAAAGGGAGAGGTTTGGTCTCAATCACACACATTTATATTTGATAAATATATGTGTTTACAGGATACTTTAATAATTAATATTTCAAGTACAAAGGAAGAATTGGGAATAAAAAATATATTTGAAGTATATCATAATGCATTTATATACTAAGAGAAGTGTATTATTTGCAAGGTTACATGACTTAATTATTTTTTTATAGGTTACTGATAGGTATGGTAATCCTATGTATTATTTTTATTTCAATTTTTTATTTTTATTCCAATTTTCATTTTTTCTTTTATTCCTATTTTTTATATTAATTATTATTTAATATTCACATTTTTAATCAAAATCTTAAATTATACAATTTTTATTTTTTCTTAAGATTTTAAATATCTCAATTGAGAAGACACTTCAATATTTAGTTCAGTAATATCTAATATAAGAATATTACTTTATTAAATATGAATCATATTAAAAGGGAAAAGTTCCATTTTTTTGAAGAAAAGATACTTCCTTCATCAATATATATACAATTGTTTATTTCCTAGTAACACATTATTTTTATATTAGTATGTTAACACAATAAGGATGAAATATTACTTATAGTTACACATTTCCTTATAGTAGGTTATTTAATAAATAATAGACAAATCAAATAAATTAAATTAGAGTAATAAAGATGGAAGATCAAGGTACATCTAGGTTTACCTTCCTATATTTACAAATAATATAGATTATATTTTTAATCAATAATAATTTATAATGGGTATTATTGTGTTTTGATGGTATCATCCAGTCTTTTCTAAAAGGTTATTTGCTTTGATTTATAATTTACAAATGATCTAACTAAAAGCCACATTGTTGCCTTTCATATTTATAATATGATACATGTTATAGGTACACATTATATTATTTCATACTTTATATTATATTTTGGTTACATTCAACACATTGCCACCTATGGGTTTGGAAGGGTAATACACCAATGATAAAAAAGGTCATTACAAGAGAATACTATCGTCTATACCATTATACAGTATTTTATCATTCTGAGTATCAATTATATTAATACTTTTACGATAATAATAATGACATGGTATTATAGTATTAGAGTTATGATACGCTGTGACATTTATTAGTGATAGTTATTGCCATATTTGGTATTTAGATTAGGGAGTGAAATCTTCAATCAAGATTACAAAAGATAAAACGACTTTATATTTTTCCTAAAGTTAAAAGGGATTCTGCAAAAAGGTCCAAAAGGTAACGTCTCAAATAAGACTGTGTAACATACAAAATACACTTACCGTGCTTGCATCTCAGAAACATAGTGCTCTTTTGGTTCAAGGATGGACAATGACACATGGTCTGTGCATTAAGACCTCCCTAAAGTTACTAAGAAGAGCAATGACGTGTTAAAGTTAACCCCTGTCGTGCTGACCAAGAACGTCTTAACATCTGTCCAAAAGGATTTGACAACAGGCAGCATGGAGGATAAAAGGTGACTAATGTAAATTGCACTGCACAGACATCAAAGACTTTTGCTATTCTTCTACATTCATGAACTGTGGTTTATCAACATTGGCTATGGACTTTGTAATAAAGAATAAAGTTTATGGACTTTGATCTAACGATGATAAACGCAATACGGGACTGTATTAAATTGGTAACCATTCATTTTTATCAAAGGATTTATTTCTAAGAGACTGTGTTTATGCCGGATTACATCGGAGATAAGAAGACATTAACTCAGAGGACATCACTTGGTGACCGGATTTGGTTTTTTGCATTTCTTTTTAGGTCTAGCGAAGTATAGTTTTATACATTTTTATATGATTGATCAGTCACAGCCTGTCATAACATGAATCCACATTATTATATTATTGAACTTACATGAATAATGCAAATTAATTATTCTTCATCATTATTATTGATATTAATCCGTTATTGCCAAATAAGGAAAGAAGATTTGTTATTTTAATGATGTATTAATTAATTTCGGGGTTACTCCACCCGCTTCAAGGGGGGTTTGTAAAAACATTGAAATTAATACATCAAGTTATCAAATATTTCATAGTAAGACATATACGTTTATAGTTCTGTTTATGTTGGAGGGCATAGGTTATTAATAAAGTTTATAAGGGATAAATATTAAAATGCCCATATTGAATATACTTGAGTGCTGAGCATGGAGGGATATATTTAAATCCTTTCCGAAGCTTTCCGAAGTTTCCAGAAGGTTACGTAATATGGAACTATATTCAACTGTGTTCCACTAAACACCCTATATGGACTGAGCAGCTGGTATATAATACACGATGGAGGGGGCTACTGCTCGCTCCTGCACGTTGTCAGCTGTCCCAGAAGGCTCACAGGCTGCAAAGATGAAGACACGCTAAGAGATGACATTCCCTGCATTGCCGTTCAGGAACCAAAGAAAGATGGGTAAAGACTTCCCATTGATCATTATGGACTAAATGAACTCTTTGCGTAGGCTATCAAAGTATATTATTTTTCCTTTCTGTAACTGAACCCTGGCAACCATTTTTAAATAGATAAAATACATTTATTTTTACATTTTTGAGGTCTTTTCATTCATGCGCCTTTACGTATTTGAAGAAAAATATATTTAAGAGTATATTTTTTAACAAGAGCAGCGGTGGTGTCACCAATATCACCACAACCGTGGGTGGCGTCACGGACAATAATCAAAACCCCCACCATCAAAATCCCCTTTTCACTCACGGGCGAGGAGTGCCACTCGAGTCCCCGGGATCCGGCCCATCGCTCGAGCCACCACCGAGCAGCAGCGGCAGCAGCAGCGGCCGGACCCGGGCAGTGGGAGAGCGCAGCGTCCCCTCCTCCGCCCGCGACAGCAGCATGCAAATCGCTGTGTTCTAACCTGCAATGTGGGCATGGATTATGCACAATCTTCATAGATTGTGCAGGGGACGCAGGATGCATGCAGTTACGCTGCAGTGCAATACGCAGCGTAACTGCATGCAAATACACAACGTGGGCACATAGCCTTACACTTGCATGTGAAAAATTAAAGAGTCATCATGAACATCCCAAAGGGAAGGGAAGTGGGGAATCTGAAAATGTACAATAAATAAAGCAAAACTGAAAATAAGGGCCAGCACACCTGTTGGTATAAGTGAAATGTGTAGGTGCACATGCACACTGGACACATATATCCTAGAATCAGGGGCGTAACTACCGCGGTCACAGAGGTCGGCAGCTTAGGGACCCGCTCTGCAGATCAGCAGCCTGCTCCTTTCTGTCAGAGAGAAGCTGCGCTGTTCTGACCTGACTACGCGGCCGCTATATGAACCGGTGCCGCCACTGACACGGGCCCCCCTGCCCAGTGTCAGCGATGGTGGCAGCATCGGGACCCCCTCCCCCGTCATCATCCACAGCAATAATGAAACGTGGAGCGGCCCATGCTGCTCCACGCATCATCATTCTCCCCCTGTTCCTGCATGGTGACGTCACTTCTTCTATTCTTCTATGACTGCTGTGCTGAGAGCACAGAGTGCAGGATAGGAGGACGCCGAGCGCAGCAGCGGGGGAACAGGAGAGAGGTAAGAACTTGTTTGTTTTACTTTGTTTGTTTTTTTTAAAAAAAAATCAGTGCGTACTTGGTGGCCAGAGGCTGGGGGGCTGCATTATACATGGAGCATGGGAGGCTGCATTATACATGGAGCAGGAGGGGCTGCATTATACATGAAGCATGGGGGGCTGCATTATACATGGACCATGGGGGGCTGCCTGCATTATACAGTACATGGAGCATGGGGGGGCTGCCTGTATTATACATGGAGCATGAGGGGGCTGCCTGTATTATACATGGAGCATGAGGGGGCTTTCTGCATTATACATGGAGCATGGGGGGGCTGCATTATATATGGAGCATGGGGGGCTGCCTGCATTATGCATGGAGCATGGGGGGATGCCTGCATTATACATGGAGCATGGGGAGCTGCATTAAACATGGAGCATGGTGGGCTGGCTGCATTATACATGGAGCATGGGCGGCTGGCTGCATTATACATGGAGCATGGCGCGGCTCCTGCATTCTACATGGAGCATGGGGGGCTTCCTGCATTCTATATGGAGGATGGGGGGCTGCCTGTATTATTCATGGAGCATGGGAAGCTACCTGCATTATATATGGAGCATGGGGGGTTGCCTGCATTATACATGGAGCATGGGGGGGCTGCATTAAACATGGAGCATGGTGGGCTGGCTGCATTATACATGGGGCATGAGGGGCTGCCTGTATTATACATGGACCATGGGGGGGCTACATTAAACATGAAGCATGGGGGGCTGCCTGTATTATACATGGAGCATGGGGGGCTGGCTGCATTATACGTGGAGCATGGGGGGCTGCCTGCATTATACGTGGAGCATGGGGGGCTGCCTGCATTATACATGGAGCATGGGGGGACTGCCTGTATTCTACATGGAGCATGGGAGGCTACCTGCATTATATATGGAGCATGGAGGGCTGCCTGCATTATACATGGAGCATGGGGGGCTGTATTATACATGGAGTATGGGGGGCTGCCTACATTATGAATGGAGCATGGGGGGCTCCTGCATTCTACATGGAGCATGGGGGGCTGCCTGTATTATAAATGGAGCATGGGGGCTGCTTGTATTATACATGGAGCATGGGGGGCTGCCTGCATTATACATGGAGGTCTATGGGGCTGCCTGCATTATACATGGAGCATTGGGGGCTGCCTGTATTATACATGGAGCATGGGGGGGGCTGCCTGCATTATACATGGAGGTCTATGGGACTGCATTATATAACATGACGGACACCTTATACATGGGCTATAGGGTATAGGGATGCATTATACATGGAGGAGTATGGGGCTGCATAATACAATATGAAGGTTTTATGGGGTTTAATTATAATACATATAGGACTATGGGGGCTACATTATAATATATGGAGGACTATGGAGGCTACCTAATACATGGACTATAGCCTGCTTTACACGTTACAATGTATCATGCGATCGCATTTGCGATCGCACCCGCCCCTATCGTTTGTGCGGCACGGGCAATTTGTTGCCCGAGTCGCACAATGCTGTAACCCCCGTCACACGTACTTACCTTATGAACGACCTCGCTGTGGGCGGCGAACATCCACTTCCTGAAGGAGGAGGGATGTTCGGTGTCACAGCGACATCACACAGCGGCCGGCCAATAGAAGCGGAGGGGCGGAGATGAGCGGGACGTAAACATCCCGCCCACCTCCTTCCTTCAGTATTGCCGGCGGCCACAGGTAAGGTGCAGTTCATCGTTCCTGGGGTGTCACACGGAGCGATGTGTGCTGCCCCGGGTACGATGAACAACAAGACGTTCGATTTTTAGAAAATGAGCGACGTGTCAACGATGAACGAGAAGGTGAGTATTTCTGCTCGTTCATACCTGTCACACGCTACGATATCACTAACGATGCCGGATGTGCGTCACTTACGACGTAACTCCGCCGACATCTCGTTAGATATATTGTAGCGTGTAAAGCCCGCTTAAGAGGGTGCATTATAAAACATGGAGGACTATGTGGTGCATAGAACATAGGAAACCTGGGTGCTGACGGTAAGAGCCAAGTGTCAGCGTCATTATCCCGTACCTTGAGTGTCAGTGTCATTGTCCTGTACCCCAAGTGTCGGTGTACATGGAGGGGGGCCCAGGTCCGAACTTTACACCGGGGCCCATCAAACTCTAGTTACGCCACTGCCTAGAAAAAAATAAAATAGATATCCTGCAGTAAGTAAGTCAATAGTAGTAATTTACGTAAAAAGTTGGAACTCCTTGTTGGAGTGGGCTGGCTTTTACGTGTTTTTGATTAAAAATGTCATAAAACATTCTAAGCAGCCACGAGATATGTGTTTAGGGTGCCTGTGCAGTGGCAGGAGCCACACAGTAGAAAAATATGACATGTCTAGCAATATTTCCCCAACAACAGAAGCCCCAACAGTAGCTGTACAGTACAGATGACCTGATTGATAAAGGAATGGTGACTTGCTCAGTGTGAGTCAATGGTATAACAGATTTAACCATTGGAATCGACTGTAGGTGACTGAAAGTCGGCACTAATCCTTGTCTGATTTATTTTCATAAATGTCAGGTTTTTCATGCTTACAGAGGATAATCTGGTCCAATTGTGAGTGACAAAGCCACTGTCCTCACTGGATACCCTTTCTGACAGTACATTGGAGGCTACACATGATAATACAGCAAGAGTAGTTCTCGCGCTGGTCCAATATGCTGAAGTCCAGGACTCAGAATATCTTCTGGAGAAAGTACACTGTCCAAGAACAAGGGAACTTGGCTGTGATTTGACCATGTTGATGTGTGTTACGTTGGTGCAGGGGAAGCTAAAACATCTGGTCCACACTGTAGCCACAGCTTCTACTTCCTTAATTATTTCTTGAAGGTACAGTGCTGTCACAAGACGGACTGTTGACTCTTCAGGGGGGAGTACATGAATAATATTATTTATATAGTGCCAACATATTCCGCAGTACTTTACAATAAGTGGGCACATGTACAAACAATAAACATACCTCCCAACATTTAAAAATGAGAAAGAGGGACAAAGTGTGCAGCGCGCTACGTGCGTCGCGGCAATTTTAGGGCACGCCCCTAACCACACCAATTTTGCAATCTGTCACGCCTACATTCAATCCTTTTCAGCACTGCCGATCACATTGTTTAAGGCTGCATGCCCATGATCAGTGTTTGCAGCATTTTGGATGTAGCGTGTTTTTGCTGTGTCCAAAACGCTGCGTTGTACAGTACAAGCACAGTGGAGGGATTTCTAGAAATCCCGTGCCCACTATGTGTGTCGCCAAGGGTTAAGGGGATTCTCAGAACCGGGCCAAGGGGTTGCTTCTGGAAAGGGGATCACAGTGTCGTGACCCAGTCTGTGATCCCTGGTTCCACAATAAAAAGGGGGGTTATGTTCGTGACGCCACCCGTGGAATGTGATCAGAGATGACCACCGCTGCTGCAGAACCTCTGGGGTGATGGATGGCAGCTTGAGATGTGACGGCTCCCCACAGGTAGAGCCTTCTCCCCGAGGCAGTGTGATAGTCTATGGGGGGGAGTGCAAGACATGAGCACAATAAACAAGCAGACTCACAGTTTTGCAGTTTCTTTGTCCTTTACTGTAGATGGCATTCAGCAGAGTACTGTCCACGGAGTCTGTGAAGGGTTCAGGGTTTATCACACCCAGCCGGGCCGTTTTGGCTCCCTTTTCTGCACTGTGCTTGTGTGTGGCCCTGATGCTGTGTGAACTAGGCAGCTGGCCCTGTTCTGCTCCCAGGTACCGACCTGACAGGCAACTCGAGTCCTTACTTGTAGTGTTCCTGAACTCTGCGTTTGTTGCTGTGTCAGTGGTAAAGGTGAAGAATGTGGAATCTTCACTTCTCTGGTGTAAACTGTGCGGTGTGTAATCTGCTCAGCCTTGGATCCAGCATCCGTTCTGTGTGCTCCACTGAGGTGAGTTCAGCAATACTCTGTCTCCCAGGTATGTTCCTCTGTTTAATCTGTCTCCTTTCCTCAGACCCTTAGCTTAGGCCTGGAATTGGTCAGCGGATCCTGTGGTGAGCTGTCCCAGCTCCAACCTGTAGAGATCCTTCTTTCTCAGTCCTCTGCACTGACTGAACTCAAACTGAAACTGAACTAAACTGACCACTTCCTCTCCACACCAGAATATACAGGGAAGCAGCTTGGTCTCCCCCTTCTTGCCAGGAGGTCTTAGTATTGTGTGGGGAGTTAACCCTTTGTGTTGTTACTGTGGCAACCCTGGGGTGCTACATTACTATGCTTGTTTTTTCTGCAGCAAACACTGACCTGCGGAGCGTCTTTCCAGACTGCAGCATATCAATTGTTTGCTGCAGTTGCATGCGTCCTCCGTAGGAAGAATACAGCAGGAGACCGCAGAGCACTGAACCCTGATCGTGGGCACAGGCAGCTGCGTTCTCCTGCGGAGGAGACGTGCAGCCCCGCAGGTCAGGACCCGCTGCCTCCAGGACACAGTGAGTCCTGATCATGGGCACAGGCAGCTGCGGTCTCCTGCGTTCTCCTGCGGAGGAGACGTGCAGCCCCGCAGGTCAGGACCCGCTGACTCCATAACACAATGAGTCCTGATCGTGGGCACAGGCAGCTGCGGTCTCCTGTGGAGGACACGTGCAGCCCCGCAGGTCAGGACCCGCTGCCTCCAAGACACAGTGAGTCCTGATCGTGGGTACAGGCATACACACATATACCGTACATATTTGAAGACAAATTCCCTAAAATACATATAAACAGACAAATCTATATACTGTCATCTACCCTGACATACATAGATATATACATCATACATATACACACATTGGAGGTAATAAGATGGGGAAGCCGGCAGCAGCCGCACTCACCTACCCCGCTTGTCTCTGTCCAGCTCCTCCTCGGCATGTGATCACTTGGCATCACTTTAACAGACCTAGCCACGCACAGTGCACACTGACACCGCTGTGTATGTATCACAAGGGAGGATGGGGGTTTATATACTATATATACGTATATACACACTGTATATATACAGTATATATCACAGGAGGGGCTGGGGGCTACAGTATATACATCACAGGAGGGGCTGGGGGCTACAGTATGTACATCACAGGAGGGGCTGGGGGCTACATCACAGGAGGGGCTGGGGGCTACAGTTTATTCATCACAGGAAGGGCTGGGGTTATAGTATATACATCACAGGAGGGGCTGGGGACTATAGTATATACATCACAGGAGGGGCTGGGGCTACAGTATATTCATCACAGGAGGGGCTGGAGCTACAGTATATACATCACAGGAGGGGCTGGGGGCTACATCACAGGAGGGGCTGGAGGCTACAGTTTATTCATCACAGGAAGGGCTGGGGTTATAGTATATATATCACAGGAGGGGCTGGGGGCTATAGTATATACATCAGAGGAGGGGCTGGGGCTACAGTATATACAGCACAGGAGGGGCTTTGGGCTACAGTATATACATCACAGGAGGGGCTGGGGTTACAGTATATACAGCACATGAGGGGCTGGGGGCTACAGTATATACATCACAGGAGGGGCTGGGGTTATAGTATATACATCACAGGAGGGTCTTGGGGCATAGACAGTACTCTAGGGGGCATACATATTAGGCCTGTTTCAGATGTCAGTGATTCTGGTATGTATGTGCTAGTTTTTATATGTACTACAATCACTGACCTATGCAGACCCATTATAATCAATGGGTCTGCACACACATCAGTGATTTTTCACTGACCGTGTCTCCGTGCGGCGTACATGCGTATCCGTGATTGCCGCACAGAATCATGTCTGTTTTTTTTCTGGCATCACTGATGTCCCACGGACCACACTATGGTGTGATCCGTGAAACACGTACCAGAAAAACATGGACATTGAAAATAAAAAGCTTTTTCAACTCACCTTCTCCATCGATGCTGAGTTCGGCAGCTGCTCTGTGCTTCTTCCTGCCCGGCTCATTATGGCTAGAGTTGAGCGCGGTTCGCGGTTCTCCAGTTCGCGGTTCGAGTGATTTTGGGGCTGTTCTAGATCGAACTAGAACTCAAGCTTTTTTGCTAAAATTCGATAGTTCTAGATACGTTCGAGAACGGTTCTAGCAGCAAAAAGCAGGGCTTTTTACAGCTACAGTGTGCAGGAGCCATCGCTGGCAGCCTGCCACAAGCTGGTAACCAAGATAAACATCAGGTATCCAACCAAAGCGCTTTGGTTAGTAACCCGATGTTTATCCTAGTTACGTGCAGGAAGCCCACAATTCCCCGCTCAGCTCGCTCCACCCCCTCCTGTCCGCGGCATGTACACACGTACACACACACACACACACACTCTGCACACACACTCTGCACACATGGTCCCGCTCGGCTTACCTGCGGTGATGAAGTCCCGCCATCCCGACCTCAGCGCTGTCACTGTCCTCCATGGCCGCCGCTTGTCACATCACCTTCTCTCGCTTCCGACCCGAGACTG
Source organism: Anomaloglossus baeobatrachus (assembly GCF_048569485.1). Lineage (NCBI taxonomy): Eukaryota > Metazoa > Chordata > Amphibia > Anura > Aromobatidae > Anomaloglossus > Anomaloglossus baeobatrachus. The sequence goes on along the minus strand of NC_134356.1, from coordinate 512,210,487 downwards.
ACTAGCGGTGATGTCACGGGCCTCTCGCGATACTTGGCTGTGAAGGCGGCGGTCATTGAACTCAGTGACAGGTGCTGTCAGTGTGCTGGAGATCAGCGCAGGTAATGTACCTCGCTGACAGCAGCACTTGTCATGCCCTGCAGTGACCTGGGCTGACCCATTGATGTTAGCTCAGGTCACTGCATTGCTCTCCCAGCCAATGGGGAACATTCTGCTCTTCATTGACTGGGACAGTGTGGATCGTCATGGCAACCCCTTGGATTACACCAGACCTGGATTTGTTTTTCTTTCTAATAAATTGGTTAAAGAGGGAATTTTTTGGGGAGTGTTTTTTCAAATAAAAATGTGTTTGTCGTCTATTTTTTTTTATTACTGACTGGGTTGGTGATGTCGGGTATCTGATAGACGCCTGACCTCACCAACCCCAGGGCTTGATGCCAGGTGACATTACACATCTGGTATTAACCCCATTTATTACCCCGTTTGCCACCGCACCAGGGCGCGGGATGAGCTTGGGCGAAGCACCAGGATTGGCGCATCTAATGGATGCGCCACTTCTGGGGCGGCTGCGGCCTGCTATTTTTAGGCTGGGGAGAGTCCAATAACCATGGACCTCCCTAGTCTGAGAATATCAGACCCCAGCTGTCTGCTTTACCTTGGCTGGTGATCCAATTTTGGGGGGACCCCTACGTATTTTTTTTTAATTATTTATTTAATTTAAAATAACAGCGTGGGGTGCCCTCAGTTTTGGATTACCAGCCAAGGTGAGGTTGCCAGCTGTGGTCTGCAGGCTGCAGCCGTCTGCTTTACCCTAGCTGGCTACAAAACTAGGGGGAACCCTACGTCATTTTTTTTTTTTCATTTTTTTTGGCTAAATACAAAGCTAAGCACCCCTTAGTGCCACATAAAAGGCACCAAAGGGTGCAAAATTACAAAATGCAGGAGAGTGGGACATTATGTGTCTTTCTGCCATTATAATGACAGAAAAGACTGATATGAAGTGCACAAGCACAAGAAAATCACCAGAGCGCTCTACGCTGTGAAAAGCAGTAGAAAATGGCACTGGAGTGAACATGTGACCACCTCATGTAGGATGAAGCTATGGATCCTGGGTAAATTTATGCATTTACCCTCCTTCAGTTTTTTTGCAGTAAACAAAAAAAACGGAAGGCACACGGATGACAAACAGATGACATACGGACCGTCTACAGAACGGAAACGGATGCCACACGGATGCACCCGTGAAAAAAAACGGACTGTTTTTTGCAGACCGCAAAAATGGATCGGTCGTGTTAATGTAGCCTTATTCTGATCTGCCGTTTATAAACAGCAGGCAGAAATAAGTGAATAGCGCCCCCCAGCATCAGAAAATCTCCGGGGTTTCAGGGCTAGCTGAGACCCTGGAGATCATGATTCAGGACGGTTTTTCCGGTCCCCGCTCACGTGATCACAGGTATACACCGTACACCGATGATCACGTTACAGTATATGACAGCGCCGGTAAAAAATTATTTATCTCCCATCTGGCATGAACAAACATGATAAATCTCTTCCCCGGTCCCCTCCGGTCCCCCGGTGTCGCCAAAGTGCCCCCCCTGATGCCCTCCCAGAAATCCAAGATGGCCGCGCGCACAGCAGCGCGCCGGCCGCATTCACCCTACTCCTCTGATTTCTGTCGCATGTGCCATGACACATGCGACAGAAAACTCCTCCCCAGGCCCTGCCAGGTCACCCCCTATAACCCCACCGGTGTTCCCCGGTGTCCCACGGTACCTGTGCAGCGTTGATCCCCCGCGGCCCTCTCCTTCACAATAGACGCTGCCGCATGCACAGAGCGGCTGTCAGCTCAGCTTCCTGTGTTCAGACACAGTGAGTGGTGGTTATGCATCTGTAAGCTAAATGGGCGGCACGGTGGCTCAGTGGTTAGCACTGCAGTCTTGCAGAGCTGAGGTCCTGGGTTCAATTCTCACCAAGGACACCATCTGCAAGGAGTTTGTATGTTCTCCCCGTGTTTGCGTGGGTTTCCTCCGGGTACTCCGGTTTCCTCCCACACTCCAAAGACATACAGCGCTATGGAATAACGCTATATAAATGAATAAATTATTATTATTACTGCAATGCCCTGCTCATGAGGTAAGGAACATAATTGATCAGGAGAGCTATACTACATTTCTAAATGGAGGGATTTGCTTTTATAGTTACCCTGCTGAATGATTACCAAACATGAGAGTCCGTTATACGCCACAAGAAAACACATCTAAATAGCGAGCTCTGTTGCTAAGTATTCATTCAGCTGGATAACTGGACTTAAAGGGGTATTCCATCTCCAAGATCCTATCCCCAATATATAGTAGGTGGAATAGCAATAATATCAGCAAATACCAATATTTGGAAATGTAGAATAGTTCTCCTGATTAGGCATGCCCTTACCTCATGAGCAGGGCATTGCAGCTTTGGTAGCAACCATTACGACATGGACTCTGCTGCTGTGGACCCGGGGAGAGAGAGTGCAGATTCATTGCACCCACACTTCTCACATGAAGGGTCTGCACTTGTTAGGACCAGGATGACGGGTAGGCCCAGGAGGTGGATCCACTGGACTGAGCACCCCACCGAGGGCAAGGTGCCCGGTAGCCGAAGCACTAAGGGTAGCAGGACAGTCCGTTCAGAGGAGTGGGTGTAGAAGTCCCTGGGACCACGGAGTCTCTTAAGGTAGTCCGGGTGACGGAGCGTAGGTTCGGAGGCCGAGATGATGTCAGGCAGGGTCCGAAACCAGCGGAACGGGGAGGTCGGTCACCACACGGATCCAGGGATCGGAGACGGTAGGAACTGAGAAGATGGCGGACAGTCCGTTCGGGGTTCTGGAACCGTCAGGACCGGTTGGCGAGACAGGAGCGGCTCTACAAGAGAGATAGGTAAGTACGAGATAATGGCACAGGGAGACCTGACTCCTAGCTTAGCAAACACGAAGAACAGGCCCCGCCCACTTGGAAAGGAACCCCCTATATACCCTGCACCTGAATCTTCAATATCCTGTTGGAGGACGCTGGCCCTTTAAGAGAGGGTCAATGACCGCGCGCGCGCCATAATGCGCATGCGCGAGGCCCGGGTGCCAGAAGCCAGAGCAGGGAGTGGTGCACAGGAGGCAGGAGCGCTCAGCATCGCAGATGGGCGCCGGGACCGGGGACCGGGTTGCCTGGAGGACGCAGGTGAGGGAGCATGGAGGCCGTGGAGCGGGGGACGCCTGGCAAAGGAGCCGAGGAGCGTGGCAGGGGAGCCGGGGAGCGTGGCAGGGGAGCCGGGGAGCATGACAGCACTCCTAGAAAATGGGGGATACGTTCCCTGAGTGTCTCCCCCCCATATTCTAGATGGTCCAGAGTCGTCGTGGGACCCCTTTATTTTTTTTCTTACAATAAATTGGTGAAAGAGGGAATGTTTTGGGGACTGTTTTTTCAAATAAATTTCTTTTGTCGATTTTTTTTTTGTTAGTACTGACAGTTTATGATGTTGGGTCTCTAATAGACGCCATGACATCACAAACTGCTGGGCTTGATGTCAGGTGATTTTACAGCCAGTATCAACCCGATTTATTACCCCGTTTGCCAATGCACCAGGCCACGGGATGAGCTGGGGTGAAGCGCCAGGATTGGCGCATCTAGTGGATGCGCCACGTCTGGGGTGCCTGCGGCCTGCTATTTTTAGGCTGTGAAGGCCCAATAACTATGGACCTTCCCATCCTGAGAATACCAGACCACAGCTGTCCGCTTTACCTTGGCTGGTGATCCAATTTGGGGGGGACCCTACTTTTTTTGTGTAATTATTAATATTTATAAAATAATTATAAAAAAGAGCCTGAGGGGACCTCCACATTGGATCCCCAACCACGGTAAAGCTGCCAGCTGTGGTTTTCAGGCTACAGCCGTCTGCTTTACCCTAGCTGGCTATCAAAAATGGGGGGACCCAACGTCATTTTTTTTTTTAACTAATTTTTAAATAGAAAAAATTAATGGGCTTCCCTGTATTTTGATTGCCAACCAAGGTAACGGCAGGCAGATGGGGGTGGCAACCCATAGCTGTCTGCTTTATCTGCGCTGAGAATCAAAAATACCGCGGAGCGCTACGTCCTTTTTTTTAAAGATTTATTTTTACAGCACTGTGATGTCCAGCAATCAAAACACAGGGAAGCCCATTTTGTTTTTAGTTATTTAAATAAATAATTAAAAAAAATATATATGGGCTCCCGCTGCATTTTTTGTATTGCTAGCTAAGGGTAATCCAAGCAGCTACTGGCTGCTAACCCCCACTGCTTGGTGTTACCTTCACTGGCAATGGAAAATCCAGGGAAGCATTTTTTATTTTTTTTGCCAAAAAACTACAAAAAAAGGATGTGAGCTTCGCCATATTTTTGTATGCTAGCCAGGCATAGCAGGCAGGTGCTGGAAGAGTTGGATACAGCGCCAGAAGATGGCGCTTCTATGAAAGTGTCATTTTCTGAGGCGGCTGCAGACTTCAATTCGCAGCAGTGGGGCCCAGAAAGCTCAGGCCAACCTGTGCTGCGGATTCCAATCCCCAGCTGCCTAGTTGTACCTGGCTGGACACAAAAATGGGGCGAAGCCTACGTCATTTGTTTTCTAATTATTTCATGAAATTCATGAAATAATAAAAAAAGGGCTTCCCTTTATTTTTGGTTCCCAGCCGGGTACAAATAGGTAACTGGGGGTTGGGGGCAGCCGTACCTGCCTGCTGTACCTGGCTAGCATACAAAAATATGGCGAAGCCCACATAATTTTTTCAGGGGGCAAAAAACTTCTGCATACAGTCCTGGATGGAGTATGCTGGGCCTTGTAGTTCTGCAGCTGCTGTCTGTGTGTATGGAGAAGAGCAGACAGCAGCTGCAGAACTACAAGGCTCAGCATACTCCATCCAGGACTGTATGCAGAAGTTGTTTGCCCACCAAAAAAATGACGTGGGCTTCGCCATATTTTTGTATGCTAGCCAGGTACAGCAGGCAGCCACGGGCTGCCTCCAACCCCCAGTTGCCTATTTGTACCCGGCTGGGAACTAAAAATATAGGGAAGCCCGTTTTTTTTAATTATTTCACTTATTTCATGAAATAATTAAAAAAAAAAACGACGTGAGCTTCGCTCCATTTTTGTGTCCAGCCGGGTACAACTAGGCAGCTGGGGATTGTAATCCGCAGCACAGGTTAGCCCGAGGTTTCTGGGCGCCTCTGCTGCGAATTGCAGTCCGCAGCCGCCCCAGAAAATGGCGCTTTCATAGAAGCGCCATCATCTGGCGCTGTATCCAACTCTTCCAACAGCCCTGGAACCAGGTGGCTTGTTGGGTAATCAGGAGTTAATACTGGCTTTGTTTTATCAGCTAGTATTAAGCCAGAGATTCTTAATGTCAGGCACGTTTGACCCAGCCATTAAGAATCTCCAATAAAGGGTTAAAAAAAAGACACCACACAGAGAAAAAATACTTTAATAGAAATAAATACACAGACACATTAGAGACTCCATCTTTATTACCCCCTGTCAGCCCTCCACGATCCATGGTCTTCTGTCTTTCTCGTTCAACAAATGCAGCTCTGCTACATCACTGCTGCATGAGGGAAGACGCTGCTTCCCGTGCAGAAATCACTCTGTGAAGGGTGCACGGAAAGCAGCGTGCAGCCTTCACGGAGTGAGAGATCAGTGCTGCTGGCTGCTGGCGGTGACAGACGCGTTACCATAGCAACAGGGCTCCGATCATGTGATTCCCGGAGCCGTGGTTAGCGGTGACGTCACCGCTAACTGCGTTGCTATGGCAACGGTGATCTCCGTTAATGACCGGCTGTGTCAGCCGGTCCCTAACGGAACGGGGAGTCGACCGTGTGCTACAGCATGTCGCCGGTACACGGCGATACACAAATGTGCACCGTGTACCAGAGAGATGCACTCGCAAGTCCAACATGACGCGTCATAGTCATGTGACCAGTCTGTAGCCAATGAGATAATAGCCACGTGACTGGTCACATGGCTATTTTGACGTCACGATAGGTCCTGCATCTCTGCTGGCAGTGCCGGTCACCGGGAGGATTCAGCGATCATCGGATGGAATAGCGGCAGGAGACAGAGTGCAGGAGGGATCGCGGGGACCAGTAAGTGTTATGGCAATGTTTATTAACTGTATGTGTACATTTATAATGCATTTTTATGTGTTTGTGATTGCCTCCCATTATAGCCTATTGGTTCGAGTTCGGTTCGTTGAACGTTCGACGAACCGAACTCGAACGGGAGCTCCGTTCGGCGAACCGACCTCGAGCCGAACCACGACCGGTTCCCTCATCTCTAATTATGGCATGCATATTCATTTATGCAGCCAGAGCCGACCCGGAAGTAGCTGCAGAGGTGAGAGAGAGTGGTGGCTGGATGCTGAATCGCGGGACTCTTCAGCACCACGGACAGCAGGTGCTGGGACAGGTGAGTATATGTCCATGTGCAATCACGGAGTATGGATCACGTATCACGGATTGCACATGGACAACCACTGTGTGCCGTGAATCACGGAGTATGAAGGGACATATGCGTGTTTAACACGTCAGTGAAGAACATCTGTGTTTTTCACTGAGGGGCATACACATTACTAAGGGGTATACACATTACTGGGGGAAATACACTTTACTGTGGGGCATACAAATTACTGGTATCATAGATATTACTAAGGGGCATATAGCTCTGGTGTTGGGGCTTATACAGCTCTGGAGGCAATAAAGCTCCGATGGGGGGGCTGGGAGCATACAAATCTAGTGGGAGGGGGCTGGGGGCATACAGATCTGGTGGGAGGGGGCTTGGGGCATATTGGTGGGTGGGGCTGGGGCCATACAGATCTGGTGGGGGTGTTGGGGGCATTCAGATCTGGTGGGGGAGGGGCTGGGGGCATACAGATCTGTCTGGGGGGGCTGGGGGCATATAAATCTGGTGAGGGGGCTAGGGGGCATAAAGAGCTAGGGGGCATAAAGATCTGGTGGGGGGGCTGGAAGGCATAAAGATCTGGTGGGGGGGCTGGGGGGCATACAGATCTGGTGAGGGGGCTGGGGGGCATACAGATCTGGTGAGGGGGCTGGGGGGCATACAGATCTGGTGGGGGATGGCTGGGGAATACAGATCTTTTGAATGGGCTGGGGGATATACAGATCTGGTGAGGGGGCATACAGATCTGGCTGGGGGGGTGGCTGGGGCATACAGATCTGGTGAGAGGGCTGGGGACATACAGATCTGGTGATGGGGGTGGCTGGAGGCATATAGCTCTGGGGAGGAAAGGAAAGGGCTGGGGCATACAGCTCTGGATAGGTGGGGGTCACATACATCGTTCCTTGGTGTTGCCGCTCCTCTTCCTCCAGTCTCTTCATCTGTGGACAGAATTCAGCATGTTGCGCGGTAGCTCCGCCCACAGTTGCACTTCCGTACACAAGCAGCCCAGCAGTGAGCAGTGCACTGGGCTGCAGGTGCCGGATTTAAAGCGCCGTCAGTCAGGGAAGTGCTGCAGCCGCCGACCCATAACAGCGGCAGCACACAGAGCCAGAGCAGTGAAGTAGCGCTGGGCTCGGCTCTGCTCATGTGGATAGGAAGGGGAGAAAATCAGACGGGGAGAGAGTGGGTGGGCGGAGCCATGGGACACATGGCTCACGGCCGTGACACCAAGACACCAGCTCAAATCCGGTACAGTCCCGCTGTATCCGAGATGGTTGGGAGGTATGCAATAAAGACAATACAAAGTAACACATAGTTCAACAGTTACAGGAGGAGTAAGGTCCCTGGTCACAATCTTACAATCCATAAGGAAATGGAAGGGGGACATAATTGGTTGAAAGGGCTTGTCACGTAGGGTCCAGCCATCATTATAATAAATGAATACAATGCTCCGTAATACCATACAATGATATTTGTAGGTGTGGGTTCCACTGATTCCCCACTTGTAGCACAAACTCAACAACATAATCATGCAAAAAGGAAAAAGAGTTTTTATAGTGCAAAAAGGTACAAATTTTATTTAAGACATGAGGTGAACATCCTTAAAAGCACTTAAAAAATACCTTGACCGGGTATCAACAACACTTCATTAAAGATCCCTGGATCAATAGGCCATTAACATATTTTCATAGGTAGAATAATGCTAGTCATAACAGATACACCATATTTAAACAGTGTCACAAATGGCCTATAACACCAGAGTACCAATTCAATCAGTATACATACAGTATAAGATTATGGGCACAGTGCCCCAAACAATAAAAAATGACATTGTCAATTACCAGTCACAGGGGGAGAAAGCCTCAGGAAAATGCCCAACGTACGTTTCGATGTCTTTTTGAGGTATTCAAATCTTCATCAGAGGAAAGGATTCCTGGTTGCATCACCGAGTGTGCCGGTTTTAAATAGAAATACTCAGTGATCCAGGCCAATCGGAAGTCGGAAGTCCCATACCTATGGTAACGCGTCCACGCTCCCGCGCATGCGCGATTATGACGTGACGGCCAATGTCTCGCGGGATGTGACCGGCGTGTCAGCGTGAACGCCGCTTCCGGGACTTCCGATTGGCCTGGATCACTGAGTATTTCTATTTAAAGCCGGCAAACTGGGGGACGCAACCAGGAATCCTTTACCCTGATGAAGATTTGAATACCTCAAAAAGACATCAAAACTTACGTTGGGCATTTTCCTGAGGCTTCCCCCCTGTGACTGGTTATTGACAATGTCATTTTTTATTGTTTGGGCACTGTGCCCATAATCTTATACTGTATGTATACTGATTGAATTGGTACTCTGGTGTTATAGGCCATTTGTGACACTGTTTAAATATGGTGTATCTGTTATGACTAGCATTATTCTACTTATGAAAATATGTTAATGGCCTATTGATCCAGGGACCTTTAATGAAGTGTTCTTGATACCCGGTCCAGGTATTTTTAAGTGCTTTTAAGGATGTTCACCTCATGTCTTAAATAAAATTTGTATCTTTTTGCACTATAAAAACTCTTTCTCCTTTTTGAATTATCATTATAATAAATAGGGGTTTTCATTTAAAGCTGCACCTTCCGGTCATCAGCATAATCTGTCTAAGTGCAGTTACTAAGTGCTATTGGGTGCAGATGAATATGAGGGAAAAATTTCTGATTAATAGAAATAGGGAACGGGAAAGAGTTAAGGCCACTTTACACGCTGCGATCTCGCTAGTGAGATCGCTAGCGAGCGTACCCGCCCCCGTTGGTTGTGCGTCACGGGCAAATCGCTGCCGTGGCGCACAACATCGCTCGGACCCGTCACACTACTTGCCTGCATAGCGACGTCGCTGTGACCGGCTAACCGCCTCCTTTCTAATTGGGCGGTTCGTTCGGCGTCACAGCTACGTCACTAAGCGGCCGCCCAATAGAAGCAGAGGGACAAAGATGAGCGGGAAGAACATCCCGCCCACCTCCTTCATTCCTCATTGCGGGCGGCCGCAGGTAAGGTGAGGTTCCTCGTTCCTGCGGTGTCACACATAGCGATGTGTGCTGCCGCAGGAACGACGAACAACCTGTGTCCTGCAACAGCAACGATATTTGGGAAATGGACAGCGTGTCAACGATCAACGATAAGGTGAGTATTTTTGATCGTTAGCGGTCACTCGTACGTGTCACATGCAACGACGTCGCTAACGAGAACGGATGTGCGTCACGAATTCCGTGACCCCAACGACATCTCGTTAGCGATGTCATTGCGTGTAAAGCGGCCTTTAGGTTAGTGAGTTGAGATGATAGGCCTGTCTTGAAGGGAATCTGTCACCAGGTTATTGCTACCTCATCTGAGAGCAGCATAATGTAGAGACAGAGACCCTGATTGCAGCGATGTGTCACTTACTGAGTTGTTTGCTGTCATTTTGTTAAATTCAATGTTTTTTCTGCTGCAGATCTAGCAACTATACAGAGCTCATGAATATGCTGGACTACATGGCAGCACACCAAGTACAGTAGTCCCCTAATGATAATCTACTGCTGGTTAATCAGTGATTTTATGAAAACTACACTAAACAGCTCAGTAAGTGACACACTGCTAGAATCAGAATCTCTGCCCCTACATTATGTTGCTCTCAGATTAGGTGGAAAAAACCTGGGGACAAATTCCCTTTAAGAGATTTGTTTTTAAAGCATGTTTAAAAACCAGGGGGCTAGGTATTAGTCGGATCATCTGAGGTAGTGTATTCCATAAAACTGGTGCAGTGTAAATGCAACTCCTGGTGAAACTTGCAGTTTACTAAAGTAGGGAACATATATTATTCTTGTAATATGCCAATTTGGAGTTGTTTGAACTCTTTTCTTCAGAAGCAAAAAAAAATCCTTCAGTTTGCTTTTATAATGACATTCAAAAGCATGGCTATCCAAAACTCATCCCTTTACTTAATGGGGACCACACAAAAGGAATCTTGCCAGCAAGACAAAATAACTTTGTACTCCATTACGCAGTTTGATTGTCATGAACAGTGTTGTCATTTTTGTAATTTTCACTCTGTCAGCCTTACTCCCTGACTGTACCAACTCAACTTGACATTAAATTCTTCCTCCTACTCCTCCTCCACATCATGCTGTATGTAACATGGACCTTGAGTGTCTTGGCATAGGCCCAATCCTGTGCAATATTCTACCAGGAAACATTACCTGTCTCAAAAAATCATTAACAGAAAATGCGTTATTGGAATACCAAGAATTTTGTTTGCTAGCTGGGTCCAACCTGGGAAAGTCCCCCAGATGTAGGCACTAAAAAAATCCCAGTCTGTCTCTTTTCCCATCTGTGTCTGTCTCTGTCTGTTTCTCTGTCTGTCTGTGCCTGTCTCTTTCCCCGTCTCTCTCTTTCCTCATCTCTCTCTTTCCCCATCTCTCTTTCCCCGTCTCTCTTTCCCCATCTGTCTCTTTCCCCGTCTGTGTCTTTCCCCGTCTGTCTCTTTCTCCGTCTGTCTCTTTCCTAGGTCTGTCTCTTTCCCAGGCCTGTCTCTTTCCTAGGTCTGTCTCTTTTCCAAGTCGGTCTCTTTCCCAATCCGTCTTTGTCTGTCTCACTGTCTGTCTCTTTCCCTGTCTGCCTGTCTCTGTCTGTCTCTATCTCCGTGTCTCTTTCCTTGTCTGTCTCTTTCCAGGTCTGTCTCTTCCCCGTCTCTCTATTTCCATGTTTGTCTCTTTCCTCGTCTGTCTCTTTCCCCATCTGTCTCTTTCCCCATCTGTCTCTTTCCCCGTCTGTCTCTTTCCCCGTATGTCTCTTTCCCCGTCTGTCTCTCTGTCTCTTTCCCTGTCTGTCTGTGCCTGCCACTTTCCCTGTCTGTGTCTGTCTGCCTCTATCTCTGTGTCTGTCTGTCTCTGTCTGGCTCTATCCTTCTCCATCGACATCATATTACCTCACACATGAGCTTCTTATACTAATAATGTCTTTCATTCCTATAGCAACCAATCACAGCTGCTAATAATAACCTGTGGCTTCCAGCTCCATTGACTCTAATGGAGGCAGGATTTTTGGAGAGTAAAGGGGGCTTTACACGCTACGACATCGCTAATGCGAACTCGTTGGGGTCATGGAATTGGTGACGCACATCCGGCCGCATTAGCAATGCCGTTGCGTGTAACACCTATGAGCAATTTTGCATCATTGCAAAAACGTGCAAAATCGCTCATCGGTGACATGGGGGTCCATTCTCAAAAATCGTTACTGCAGCAGTAACGAGGTTGTTCCTCGTTCCTGCGGCAGCACACATCGCTCCGTGTGACACTGCAGGAACGAGGAACCTCTCCTTACCTGCCTCCTGGCTGCTATGCGGAAGGAAGGAGGTGGGCGGGATGTTACGTCCCACTCATCTCCGCCCCTCCGCTTCTATTGGGCGGCGGTTCAGTGACGCAGCTGTGACGTCGCTGTGACGCTAAACGAACCGCCCCCTTAGAAAGGAGGCGGTTCGCTGGTCACAGCGACGTCGCCGTGCAGGTAAGTAGTGTGACGGGTCTGGGCGATGTTGTGTGGCACAGGCAGCGATTTGCCCGTGTCGCACAACAGATGGGGGCGGGTACCCATGCCAGCAATATCGGTACCAATATCGCAGCGTGCAAAGCGGCCTTAACTGTAAAGCGCAGGGTTAAATTTTCCGGTCAAAACATAGTCTATGACATTCCCTGAGTCACATGAGGCGTCTGTGCAAAATTTCGTGATTGTAAATGCGACGGTGCGGATTCCTTTAGCGGACATACACACACACAGACATACACACAGACACTCAGCTTTATATATTAGACTAGCTGTAGTACCCAGGCGTTGCCCAGGATAGTAACTGACTCTCTCCCTGTCTCTGTCTGTCTGTCTCTATGTCTGTCTCTTTCCCTGTCTGTCTCTGTGTGTCTGTCTGTGTCTATCTCTCTGTCTGTCTCTGTATCAGTCTCTCTATTTCTCTCTATCTCTGTGTCTCTGTGTCTGTCTGTCTCAATCTCTGTGTCTGTCTCTCTATCTCTGTGTCTGTCTGTCTCTCTCTCTCTCTCAGTGTCTGTCTCTCTCTCTCGGTGTCTGTCTATTTCCCCGTCTGACTCTTTCCCCATCTGACTCTTTCCCCGTTTGACTCTTTCCCCATCTGACTCTTTCCAAGTCTGTCTCTTTCCAGGTCTGTCTCTTTCCCCAGCTATCTCTTTCCCCGTCTGTCTCTTTCCCCATCTTTCCCTGTCTGTCTTTGTCTGTATCTCTGTCTGTCTCTTTTGCTGTCTGTCTCTTTCCCCGGTATGTTTCTTTCCCCATCTGTATCTTTCCCCGGTATGTCTCTTTCCCCGTCTGTCTCTTTCCCCGTCTTTCCCTGTCTGTCTTTGTCTCTCTGTCTGTCTCTTTCCCTGTGTGTCTCTTTTCCCATCTGTCTCTTTCCCTGTCTGTCTCTCTGTCTCTTTTGCTGTCTGTCTCTTTCCCTGTCTGTCTCTTTCCCTGTCTGTCTCTTTCCAGGTCTGTCTCTTTCCCCATCTATCTCTTTCCCCATTTGTGTCTTTCCCGTCTGTCTCTTTCCCCGTCTGTTTCTTTCCCTATCTGTCTTTGCCCCATCTGTCTCTGTCTCTTTCCTTGTCTGTCTCTTTCCCTGTCTGCCTCTGTCTCTCTTTCCCCGTGTGTCTTTCTGTCTGTCTGGCTCTTTTTTCCTATCTGTCTCTGTCTCTGTTTGTCTCTGTGTCTTTCCCTGTGTGTCTCTTTCTCTGTCTGTGCCTGTATGTCTGTCTGTCTGTCTTTCAGTCTGTGTCTGTTTGTGTCTGTCTCTTCACCGACATCATATTACCTCACACATAAGCTTCTTATACTATGAATGTCTTTTGTTCCTATAGCAACCAATCATAGCTCTTATTAATAGCCTGTAGCTCGCAGCCCAGATTAGTTTAATGGAGGCAGGTTTTTTTGGAGAGTAACTGTAAAACGCAGTTAAATTTTCTTGTCAAAACATAGTCTATGACGTTCCCTGAGTCACATGAGGCCTCTGTGCAAAATTTTGTGATTGTAAATGCGACGGTGCGGATTTCTTTAGCGGACATACATACATACAGTACATACATACACACACACATACATACATACAGTACAGACCAAAAGTTTGGACACACCTTCTCATTCAAAGAGTTTTCTTTATTTTCAGGACTCTGAAAATTGTAGATTCACATTGAAGGCCTCAAAACTATGAATTAACACATGCGGAATGAAATACTTAACAAAATAGTGTGAAACAACTGAAAATATGTCTTATATTCTAGGTTCTTCAAAGTAGCCACCTTTTGTTTTGATTACTGCTTTGCACACTCTTGGCATTCTCTTGATGAGCTTCAAGAGGTAGTCACCGGAAATGGTTTTCACTTTACAGGTGAGCCATGTCAGGTTTAATAAGTGGGATTTCTTGCCTTATAAATGGGGTTGGGACCATCAGTTGTGTTGTGCAGAAGTCTGGTGGATACACAGCTGGTAGTCCTACTGAATAGACTGTTAGAATTTGTATAATGGCAAGAAAAAGCAGCTACGTAAAGAAAAGCGAATGGCCATCATTACTTTAAGAACTGAAGGTCAGTCAGTCCAAAAAATTGGGAAAACTTTGCAAGTGTCCCCAAGTGCAGTGGCAAAAACCATCAAATGCTACAAAGAAACTGGCTCACATGAGGACCGCCCCAGGAAAAGTAAGACCAAGAGTCACCTCTGCTGCGTAGGATAAGTTTATCCAAGTCACCAGCCTCAGAAATCGCAGGTTAACATCAGCTCAGATTAGAGACCAGGACAATGCCACACAGAGTTCTAGCAGCAGACACATCTCTAGAACAACTGTTAAGAAGAGACTGTGTGCAGCAGGCCTTCATGGTAAAATAGCTGCTAGAAAACCACTGCTAAGGACAGGCAACAAGCAGAAGAGACTTGTTTGGGCTAAAGAACACAAGGAATGGACATTAGACCAGTGGAAATCTGTGCTTTGGTCTGATGAGTCCAAATTTGAGATCTTTGGATCCAACCACCGTGTCTTTGTGCAACGCAGAAAAGGTGAACGAATGGACTCTACATGCCTAGTTCCCACCGTGAAGCATGGATGAGGACATGTAATGGTGTGGGGGTGCTTTGCTGGTGACACTGTTGGGGATTTATTCAAAATTGAAGGCATACTGAACCAGCATGGCTACCACAGCATCTTGCAGCGGCATGCTATTCCATCCGGTTTGCGTTTAGTTGGACCATCATTTATTTTTGAACAGGACAATGACCCAATACACAACTCCAGGCTGTGTAAGGGCTATTTGACTAAGAAAGAGAGTGATGGGGTGCTATGCCACATGACCTGGCCTCCACAGTCACCAGACCTGAACCCAATGGAGATGGCTTGGGGGTGAGCTGGACCACAGAGTGAAGGCAAAAGGGCCAACAAATGCCAAGCATCTCTGGGAACTCCTTCAAGACTATTGGAAGACCATTTCCGGTGACTACCTCTTGAAGCTCATCATGAGAATGCCAAGCGTGTGCAATGCAGTAATCAAAGCAAAAGGTGGCTACTTTGAAGAACCTAGAATATAAGACATATTTTCAGTTGTATCACACCTTTTTGTTAAGTATTTCATTCCACATGTGTTAATTCATAGTTTTGATACCTTCAATGTGAATCTACAGTTTTCAGAGTCATGAAAACAAAGAAAACTCTTTGAATGAGGTGTGTCCAAACTTTTAGTCTGTACTGTACATACACACATACACACAGCTTTATATATTAGATTGAGACTGAGAGGAAGCAAATAGCAGTACAATCTAGGTGGTCTAGCATTGATTGTGTTGTACTTTGACATGTGAGAGATCAGTTCCCACAAAAATCTATGACTTTATACATAAAAGGATAATAGCCGATGACATAATGGAGGGAAGAGAACAGAAACCAGTAGCTGAAGATAATGATGGGACTTTGCCTGATGATTAAGGACACACAGTAGTACTTCTTGCAGGTGCAAATAGGTTTCCAGAAGGAAAAACACAAGGAGAAAGAGCACAGTTTAAGCCTTGCTCAACTGAGCACGTAATATTATTTCATGTGCTGAGAAAGAGACGTAATTCCTGGTAGAGGTATCCAAGGATGTACAAGGCAAAGGTCCTCCATCAATATGGAAAAGAATTCCCACACCTGAGATTCTTCTACTTTAGTACTCACTACAATTATTACCAACAACAGGGTTTTCAGGCCCTTCTGAGGACAGAGTTGCCAATGTATGTGAAGCACTATGGAAATAATAGCGCAATACATATGAATAAATATTTTTTTTATTATTATTATTATTATTATTATCATGTACTCCAGAATTGACTTCCCCCATGACATAAGCTGGCAGGAAATAGGGCATCGACTCAGCTTTTTAATGCCAACTCCACCACCCTCCCACTCAGATGACATCATCTCCTCGGCACCCCGATATCATTTCCTGTAATCAGCAGCATGTCTATGTTTGGGCAATGTATTGAACTTTGTGCCCCCATGCCTGATTCCCATGTTTAGATTTCTCTGGCTCAGCGTGCCTTTAACTCAGGTTTGCAATCCATCAAAGCTTACAGAGCCACCAACACAACTAGGCATGTCTTACATCTTCTTCTGCCCCATGTTATCTGAGCACAAAGTCTGACATTCCATCTCATCCAATAAATTAACTGAAAATAGTTGTTCTTGTGAAATATTCTGCTTAGCCCCACCCCCGGGGTGCTTTGATTTAGAGAATTAAGGGGGTTAAATTTATATAGGCGATAGTGGACTTTCAATGTAAACGATTCAATGTTTTGGAGGTGGAGAGGGCTAAAGGCCCAGTCACACACAACGACTTACCAGCGATCCCGAAAACGATGCGACCTGATAGGGATCGCAGGTAAGTCGCTGGGAGGTCGCAGGTGAGATGTCACACAGTCAGATCTTACCAGCGATGCAGGAACAATACAGGTCGCAGTAGCGACCTGTATAACGATCTCAGCAGTCACTGTGACCTTGTCACAGTGTCAAACACAGCGATGTGTCCTGCCCAGCAGGACATCGCCTTTGAAGAAAATGGCCTGGACCATTCTGCAATTACTAGAGATCTCACAGCAGGGGCCTGATCGCTGGTAGGTGTCACACATAACGAGATTGCTAACGGGATCGCTACTGAGTCACAGAGACCGTGACTCAGCAGCGATCTCACTAGCGATCTCGTTATGTGTGACGGTACCTTAAGTATACAGAGCACTGATGCAGTCTGTCACTGACAGAGGTAAGATCACCCTGCTGTGGCTACTAGGAAACGTTGATGGGACATATCTCATCCCTGTCTACAAAAAAATACTGTGATGTTATTGTGAGGTACACGCACACAAAGGAAATTGTGGCATTACACAGCAGTACCGCTATGCCACATTCCATTATTAAGATTTATCTTTTGTTGGTAACATAAATAAATAAAAATGACTCTGTAAAACATGGCAAGAGAAAACTTTGCTGTTGGCTTGTCCGTGACACAAGCTAGGTAGCATGCTTTCTCTGACCACAACCAGATTTAGACCTTTCTACTTCTATCTGTAACAATGAGCTGTTCCTCCTATGCCTGTAAATCCCTGGTGTTACTTCCTATCCTTGCAAAATTTAAAATGACTGCTGCATTCCCTGCTCATATCTTTTATAGTTTTTATGATAGTCCACCCTGGTTTGCTGCCCTAGACTGTGTAATGTGATAGCTGAAAGGCATAATGGTGAATCCCCTTAAAATGTGCCTGACCTCACGAAGAGCCGACTCTCCAGCTGAAGCCATCTTTAGGAATGTGTGAATAGTGCCAGGCATTTTTTAGGGGTGGCGATCCTCGTGAGTCAAACCAAAAATTCTTCAATTTCACCAGGCCTTGCGAATTTCGAGAAATTCAACTCAAAGTCAAATCACAGTCAATTGATCTCATTTCTAGTGAAAAGATATGGTTTTCCAAAGAAGCAGTTCCCAAGAACTTGCATACAACAGCTTTAGGCTATGTGCACTTAACATCTTTTAAATTGAGGGGAACTCAACAAATTTTTCAAGCAGGAGACACTTCAGAAAAATCTGGCATTGTTTTCTGAAGTGTTTTTAGTAGTAATTTCCTGAGCATTTTTCTGACCATATTGCCCGACTACATCTTTTGGAGAATTTTCCTGTTTTTTTGTGACATCTTTTTCACTGTCGGGTACTGTTAATTTTTTTTTCACTCCATGAAATAATGAAGAAACTGCCAACCGCTTTTTAAAGTTAAATTTAATTCAAAATGCTCCACACAACGTCCCGGCGTCTTTTGAGCTTTCCCATTGACTCATTTATTTTACTTATTGTAAAGTACAGCACATCTTCCAAGCCAGAGAATAGATAAGTCACTTCTCTTAATTGCTTGGTAAAAGTAGGGAATAGAATGCATATAGGGTCTTACCTGGTAGATACCAAGGAAAAAAACATGCAATAAATATCACCTTGTTCAGTTGTGAGAGTCACAACCCCTATAACGTGCACAAACACTGACGGCTGTCGCAGCCCCACGTGGAGATCACATCAGTAATGGAGAGAAGAATGGGTTAATGCCGCGCTGCTGCCAAAGAATCAGATGGTTGATTGGCAATAATTCTTTATTCAGGTCTATGCATTCAGAGAGCTCTGTCTCCTTCATCAGGAGAGGACCAATCAACGTTCATTATGTTGACTGGTTCTGTCCTGATGAAGGAGACAGAGCTTTCTAAAACGCGTAGACCTGAATACAGAATTATTTCCAATCAACCATTTGATTCTTCATCGGCAGCGCGGCATCAACCTTTTCTTCTCTCCATTACTGATGTGTTCTCTTAATTTCTTAGCAATTTTAGAAACCTGAAGTGGTTAAAAGACTTTCTAAAGCGTGAACATGTGCACAAATTTGTTTTTAAATATCAATGCATATGTTTATTATGTTGAATGTTTTCTGGTAGGTTTTTCATGGCAGAAACTGCCTAAAGAACACCTTGTTTGCACATACACTTATGTTAAAAAACACAGTTTATTACAATAAAAAGCTTTATTTGCCAAGTTTTGTGGGTGTAAGGCAATGTGCACATGTTGCGTATTTGCATGCAGTTACGCTGCGATCTGCACCGCAGCGTAACTGCATGCATCCTGCATCCCCAGCATAATCTATGAAGATTATGCAGGAGACGTGCGCACGTGGCGTATTAGAGCACAGCACTTCGGCTGCTGCCCAAAGCGCGTGTTCTAAGAAGTGACATGTCACTTATTCTGTGCGCTCTGCATGCAGTCCCCGCTCTGTCTATGGGAGGGGCTGCACTCAGAGCGCATGGAATCGGCTTTGTTTTTTCATTACGGACTCTTTCTGCAACTAATTGAAGCGCACGTGTGCTTTTCAAATCGCTGCAGAAATTTCTGCAGGGACAGAACGCTACGTGCGCACATAGCCTTATTATGAAACTGTTTAGTATGCAATGCAAAGTGTGAACTTTCAATTTTGCATAACGAAACTGAGCAAAGGTGAAAATGTTATTTGTTCAAGTAGCAAAACAAAACCCAAATCTTCTCCATTTTGCTATACAAATTACAGTCATCTTTTCCTATCATTGCTGCCATCAACATCAACGCTTTGTGCTGCCGTTGAAAGTACCAGGACGAAGACAAGAAGTGATTTTATTCGTCAACACGTTTCAGGGCTAAATGTTCCTTCTTCAGGACAAATCACATACTCAGCATACAGGACATATATAGTAGCTCATATAAAAAAAAGTGCGCTATACAGTCCAAAAAAAGTGCACGCTGGTCACAGGTAGAGGTGTACCGCCCAAGCAGCAGTCGGACTGCTCGGATCCGGGGTTGCCATGGCTTGAGGGTCTCCGGACCCGGGGGCTCGGGGTCACCCGAAAATGAAAGAGGGCTATTTGCAGGGGATTAATGTTCGTGACGCTACCTGTGGTTTGCGGTAAGGGGAGTACCGCCACTGCCGATGGGAGTACCCAGGGGAGATGGAGTGGGGCAGCCAGATGACGTTCACGGGTAGGGGAGGCCCCGGGACTCTGGATGGGGGAGTGTAAGGGAGCGTAGTGCAGGTTGGACACAGGGGAAGGCAGCGTACTCACTCAGGCCGTGTTGGTATTGATGCGACCATAAAGCAGACTCTGACACAGTAGTAAACCAAGTCTCTGGGTGCCGCTGCCACTTCAGAGGAGCTCGACCGGGAGTCCGCTCCCGTTGGTATTGCTTATGGTCTGTAACCTGCCTCCATGCACTAGAATTTAGATGTTCTGAGTGACCCCTCAGCCTGAAGCTTTCAGGGTCCCGCTCCCTACGGTTAGTTAGAGGAGCTGTGCTCTTGATGGCTGACACTTGAGATCTCAGTGGGCCGCATAAGCTGGAAAGCCCTATCCCCCTTGTTATGTTGATGCCTTCGATCTCTGAACTCTTGGGGAAAGTTCATAAACAGACTATCCTCCACAGGTTAATTATCAGGTTGCGTGAAGCTACTCCCTGATCTAGAGTCCAGTACCCCGCCGTGCTCGGTACCGGTTTGGTTACTAGATTTTCTGGTGCCGACCGTTCTCCCAAACTAAGTCTGGCACCCCTCTCTAATACCCTGCGACTGGGTCTCCGATTCCTCCGGTCCCAGACCACCGTCTGCGACCTAGCCAACATCTCCCAGGGAGCTCCAACTCCCTCCGGCTCTTCACTCTCTGAGGGCTACCACTCAACTGACTCAGCCCCTCCCACCAGTCTGTCTGAACCCTAGGCGGGTGGCCCTGTTCCAGCTAGATCACCCACTGGTGTGCCTGACAGGGTGTGGTGTGAGGTGTGGTTAGGATTTGAATGCTGATGGAGCAATACTAAAGGTTAGGATCCCAGAACCATGGGGGCTTGATCTCTGCACCAAAAGAGATAGGGGTGCAGTACCGTGTGACACCCTGAGTAGTTCAGGGGCGTCACAAAAGCATGATGCAAGGGTCAATATAATAATGCAAACGTTTAAAATAAGCAATATGACAGTTGATTTATAGTCACCATCAACCCTGACATTCTGATGAGAAGAGGTCGTATGGCTGCAGTCACATCTGGCCAGCACTGAATAGCACGCTGCTTCCTGAAACAGACAAGTCCTGGCATGTTCCATACACTGGGAAGCAATGGATAAAATAAATGGATAAAATGGATAATGGATAATATTAACCACGATTAGACTCTTAATCATTATTATTTATTTAGGAAGAGTCAGAAAAACTTATTTAAAAAAAGTTTAATTATAAAGAAAGCAATTTCTGCTTGGAAAAAAAAATGCAAAACAAGCTGTTTTGGGGAAATTATTATTTCTAAAGAAACTTTCACAACAGTTTATTCCTTGGAGAATCCACTTGTTTTGAGACACTAGCTAAAAATTGTGGAGATACTGTACTGAATCTATTATGTGATTGCAATGAACTTACGTTCAGAAAAAATAGCAACAAAAAAAGGTGTAGCACATAGCAAAAAATCTAACAATACTTATTTCTTGAGGAGATAAAACAACCTGATTTGTTATCATTGGTGACACTGTCTTTCCACTGCATAATGAAATATCTCACAAAGTAACAAACACTTAATTAAAGATAAGCTAATTAATGTTCGACTCATCTTTCTCACACTTTTAACGTAGTTGCGAGAAACAGGTTAGAAATTAAATTATTAATTTGTTTAATAAAAAGTGATGTAGCTAAGCCTCAGCTTTACAAGTTTAATTTTGTTAAATTATTTCAATATTATATACATCTAATGGAAAGTATAGGAAAACAAAGATTTCTCTAAGATAACGTAAAGGGAACCTGTCAGGTGCAATATACACCCAGAACCACGAGCAGTTCTAGGTGCATACTGCTAATCCCTGCCTAACCGTAGCACAGATAAAGAGATCTTTAGAAAAAGTGTTTTTAAAGATCTTCTATGATGTCCTAATGAGCACAGGGACTAATCAGAAGGGGGTTACTTCCCCTGACTAGTCCGCCCTCTTAGCATGTTAGTACACACACAGTGGCGTGCTAACATGCTATTCAATGCAGGGTTTCCAGTGGTGGTGCACGTACCTGTGTCCACATCGAACGCTGAGCTGAACGTCCCGCACTACCGGTCATGCGCAGTATGAAGCCGGGTGTCTGCATCCCAGCTTCAGACAGGTCTAGTGCGCATGACCAGAAGTGTAGGACATTCAGCTCAGGGTTCACTGCAGACAAAGTCACATGCACCACCACTGGAAACCCCGCATTGAATAGCATGTTAGCACGGAGGAAGTAATGCCCTCACAACTAGTCCCTGCGCTCATTAGCACATTATAAAGAATCTTTAGAAATAATTTTTCTAAAGATCTCTTTATCTATGCTACTAGATACAGTAACAGTTAGGCAGGGATTAGCAATTTTACACCCAGAACTGCACGTGGCTGTGGGTGCATATTGCTCCTGATAGATTCACTTTAAGTGTTTATATCCCATTGAACATCTAAGGCGAGATCTTAAAATTCATATTGGGAGAAGGCGCCTTGGAATATGAGAGAACAACAACATACTGTTTATTTTCTTGGTCCTGAGGAAGGGGACTGGATCCCAGAAACGCGTCAACCTATAGAATAAAGATATCTATATTAATGAGCAAAATTCTTTTCTTTGGCGACAGCGCGGTAATATACCCATTCTTTTCTCCAGCACCGAACTAGTAGAAATCTGCACTGAAACGGCGTCAAAACTGTTTTTTGGGCATTTTTTTGCTGAGATGCAGATTTGGTGCTGAAATTTATACACCATATTCCTGCACAAAATTGCATTTCCTGGCAAAAAAATTACACCAACACCGCTTTAAAACCACATCGTGTTTACCATATGCATTCAAAATCGCTTATATTAAAGGGATTTCTCGGCTTGAGCTTACTTTACTTGGGCACCCTATGTGGCTGCAGGTTGGTCATTCCAGTTGTGTGCATTAAGCAAGCTATCGGAATTCCCCTTGTTTGTTAAAATGAGCAAACAGTCACGGATCCGACCAGATTCTCATCCATTGACAAAAGCTTGTGAGAATCTAAACAGCATCTAAACAGCAGATCAATAGATTGTGCTCTCACTTTGACAATACAGGAGAATCCTGACAGTGTACATAAAGCGCACTGTCGGGATGTGCTGATCAGCAGTCACGTAGAGTGCCTGCATAAATTTATCTCAAGCCTTGAAAACCCCCTTTAACTTTTTGTGATATTCTATAGCTTATGTTAATCTAAAACCCACAGGACAACACCTGCATATGTACTGCATGCGATGGTTTCTACTAGTGTAAAGGGCCATTTACACGCTGCAACATCGCTAACGATATATCGTCGGGGTCACGGTATTTGTGACGCACATCCGGCGTCATTAGCGACATCGCAGCGTGTGACAGGCTGGAGCGACCTTAAACGATCACAAAAGAGGCAAAAATTGTTTGTCTGAGAGAGGTCGTTTATTTATGAAAAATCGTTGCTTGGTAAGTAGCGACGTTGTTCCTCGTTCCTGCGGCATCACTATCACTATGTGTGACACCGCAGGAGCGACGAACATCTTACCTCCGTTCACCGTCAATAAGGAAGGAAGGAGGTGGGCGGCATGTTACGCCCGCTCATCTCCGTCCCACCTCAGCTATTGGATGGCTGCCGTGTGACGTCGCTGTGACGCCGCACGAACCGCCCCTTTAGAAAGGAGGCGGTTCGCCGGCCAAAGCAACGTCGCAGGGAAGGTAAGTCCGTGTAACGGGTGTTAGTGATGTTGTGCACCATGGGCAGCGATTTGCTCGTGACGCACAACCAGCGGGGGCGGGTACGCTCGCTAGTGATATCAGTACCGATATCACAGCGTGTAATGTACCCTTAAGAGTGATGTGTTGGAATTGTGTGATGAATGTATAATTTATTGCGCTCATCTGCTCATAGTATACTGTATATGAATTACATTGCAGGACTTATATTGAAGTGAAAAAAAAATGGATTTTTTACAATCTGCGCTATATCAGTCACTTAAATTCTATTGCAGTGAAGCAGCAGCAAAACGTGATATTTAGTTGTGTGACCAAAGTGGTCATGTAGTCTTAGCCTAAAGGGCACTTCACACGCAGCAACATCGCTAGCAATCGCACCTGCCCCCGTTGTTTGTGTGTCACGGGCAAATCGCTGCCCGTGGTGCACAATATCGTTAGTCCCTGTCACACGGACTTACCTGCCTAGCAATGTCGCTGTGGCCAGTGAACCACCTTTCCAAGGTGGCAGTTTGTGCGGCATCACAGCGACGTCACATGGCAGCCGTCCAATAGAAGCGGAGGGGTGGAGAGCAGCTGAAAGAAAGTGACGCCCACCTCATTGCCGGAGGACGCAAGTAAGGTGTTGTTCATCGTTCCTGGGTTATCACACGTAGCGATGTGTGCTGCCGCAGGAACGACGAACAACCTGCATCCAGCACCATCAATGATATTTGGGATTAGAACGACGTGTCAACGATCAACGATAAGGTGAATATTTTTGATTGTTTGCGGTCGTTCGGATGTTTCACACGCAACGACGTCGCTAACAAGGCCAGATGTGTGGCGCGAATTCCGTGACCCCCAACGACATCTCGTTAGCGATGTCGTTGCGTGTAAAGTGGCCTTAATTGTTAGTGCATATACCAGGGGTCTCAAACTCAGCTGGGTGTATGGGCCGCACATAGGAAAAAAAAATAATTTGGGGGGGCCGCATTCTTTGCAGGACAAAGTGACATTTTTATTGGTACCATATTATTTTTTTTTTTTTTTTTTTTACACACTTTTGGATCACTGATTTTGAACATTTTTCACTTGTTTATTATAACAAATGTGCACATTCTTTGTTTAAATATATAAAAAGAAAATTGATGGTTAAAAAAATATGTCATGCCTTATTTTGAGGGGGTTTTTATCCCTTTCTTGTAACTAATAGTGTTACAATTAGCACTATATAGAAATTTTGGCCAACAATCTTTTAGTAATGTTCCCCATCTTGTTGTAATGTGCTCATCCTTGTCCCCTTGTAGTATTGTGCCCCATCCTAGTCCCCATCCTACAATAATGTGCCTCATCTTTGTCCCCATCCTATAGTAATGTGCCCCATCCTTGTCTCCATCTTATCGTTATGTGCCCATCCTGTAGTAATGTGTCCATCCCTGTCCCCATCTTATAGTAATGTTCCCCATCCTTGTTGCCTTGCAGCAATCTCCCTATCCTGTAGTACTGTCCCCTTCATATACAGTAGTTGTCCCATTCTATAGTAATGTGCCCATCCTATAGTAATGTCCCCATCCTATAGTAATGTGCCAACCTTGTCCCCATCCTGTAGTAACATCGCCATCCAATAGTAATGTGCCTATCCTTGTCCCCATCCTATAGTAATGTCCCCAGCCTTATCCCTATCCTATAGTAATGTTTCCCATCCTTGACCCCTTGTAGTAATGTACCCATCCTAGTCCCCATCCTATAGTAATGTCCCCAGCCTTGTCCCCATCCTGTAGTAATGTCTTCATCACATAGTAATGTACCCATCCTTTAGTAATGCCCCCAGCCTTGTCCCCATCCTATAGTCATGTGCCCACCTTGTCCCCACCATATAGTCATGTGCCCACCTTGTCCCTATCCTATAGTAATGTCCCCATCCTATAGTAATGTGGCGGTGGTTGAAAGGAGGCAGTAGCTATAACTTACCGATCGCTCTCCTCAGCTTCCACAGACACCGGAGTGAAGCTGGGGGAGTGGTCTCCGGCCCCAGATCCACAGTGATTGGAGAGATCGGTCACAAAGCCGGTCTATCCAATCGGAGCTTGGGGCGGGTGAAACAGAGGTCACCCAGCTCCAGCCAATGATTAGTGCTATAGCTGCACTGATCATGGCTGGATTTCAATGTTTCAGCCATTTTCAATGGCTTAAACATTACAGTAGCTGTGATTGGCTGAGCGGCGGTCGTCAGCCAATTACAGCCTCTGAAGGTCTGGGGAGGAGACACCACCCTTCCTGAGGTCAGGCAGAGGTCCCCTCCTCCCCAAATCTAAGGTATTTGCAAAGAAATCGCAGCCACCGGGGCTCCGGGGCCGCGATTTCGCCATGACGTACTGGGTCATCATGGGTCCTTAAGAACCAGGGAGCCATGACATACCCAGTACGTCATAGGTCACTAAGGGGTTAATGTGCCGTCCTTCACATACACACAAAAAAAACAAAACACCATTCTTCTCACCTGTTCTGCGTTCCCTCGGCTGCCTCATCACTGCTTCTTGCTGTCTGCAGGCCCGTGCCCCCGTTGACTATCACGGCCGGTGCAGAGGCTGCAGACCCTGTCAGCGATTTATGTCAGATGATTGTGTCGCGGGCGGAAGAGGGGATGCTGCGCTCACCCACTGCTCGGGTCCGGCTGCTGCTGCTGCTCGCTCGGTGGCTCGAGCGGCGGGCCGGATCCCGGGGACTCGAGCGGCACTCCTCGCCCGTGAGTGAAAGGGGGGGGTGGTTTGGTTTAGGGATATTGTCCGTGACGCCACCCACGGTTGTGGTGAGGTTGTGACACCACCACTGCTCTGGACAGGGATCCCGGGAGCGATGACAGGGAGCAGCTTGGATGTTGTTTTCTCCCCTCCGTGGGTAGGGGGTTGGTTGTCCCGGGGCCCGGTGAGGGGTAGGAATGGCAGGCGGGTTACGGGGCCTGGTGAGGTGCAGGGTCGCGGGGGCAGCGCGGTGCCGCATGGCACAGTGGTACTCACTCAGCCAATGATGAATGCCAAGTCTCCGGTAAAACAAACGGCTGGATGGACGGGTCCCACAGACGAATGCGGTAGCTCTCCTGGTAGGTTGATGGTGACTGCCTTTCTCTGCACCTGTGTTGTGTTTATGGTTCCAATGGCTTCCCACCGTTAACCCGCTCCCCAGCTTGGATGGATGCTGAGGGAGCCCCTTTTGCCCGCAGGCTCTGGCCCTGGGAACTGTAGCCTTGGCGGTGACTGTGTTTCCCTTCACGGTGTGAGCTGTTGCCTTCAATTGGGTCTTGACTGCTGGAAAACTCCGGAGGTTCCCTTCGCTAACGGATTTGACCGGTTTTTCGGCGACTCCTAGCCTGGTCGGGGTCCGTAGGCCCTGCCGAATGGTGCTAGCTTCTCTTCGCTCCCCGATCCGGTACCGGCGGGCCACCGCCCGTCCCCGGTCCTTACGGTTCACGTCAATCAGCCTCTCCTGCAGACGGTCAACACCGTCTGCCAACCTTGCTGTATGTGCCCGGGCCACGCACCCGGACACGGTCAGTCTCCTCTACTACCACTTCAATTCTCAACTCCAAAACTAATCTGACTTCCTTTTCCTGCCTCCAGGACTGTGAACTCCTCGGTGGGCGGGGCCAACCGCCTGGCCCACCCCCTGGTGTGGACATCAGCCCCTGGAGGGAGGCAACAAGGATTTGTGTTTGACCTAGATGTGCCTAGCCGGGGTGTGTTGTTGTAGTACCTGTGACGTCCTGGCTTGTCCAGGGCGCCACAATTTATTTTGCCGGCTCTCTGTGCACAACGTTTCCAATGCAGCCGTAGCCGTCCGCCAATCAGAGGTAAGCAGCTGAGGTCAGGCAGTTTCCATTGGAGGAATAGTTGTGCACAGAGAGCTTGACTCTGAGAGTGCAGCACCGGCAAAACAATCATCTGACATAAAGCGCAGACAGTGGCTGCGGCCCCTGCACCGGCCGCGATAGCCTGGGGCCCGTACGAAGCAGCCTGAGGGGCCACATGCGGCCCAAGGGCCGCGTGTTTGAGACCTCTGGCATATGCAATAATAACAAAAACAGCAATACTTCCATCCCTGCTTTAGCGACAAGCCTCCATAGTCACCCAGGATTTTAGTTGTCTTGCTGCGTTGTTGACAATGACTTGTCCTGTTTACAGGTCCCCATACACATTAAGGTACCGTCACACTAAGCAACATCGCTAGCAACATCGCTGCTGAGGCACAACTTGCTAGCGATGTTGCTGTGTGTGACATCCAGCAACAATCTGGCCCCTGCTGTGAGGTCGTTGGTTGTTGCTGAATGTCCTGGACCATTTTTTAGTTGTTGCTCTACCGCTGTGAAGCACACATCGCTGTGTGTGACAGCAACAAAGCAACAACTAAATGTGCAGGGAGCAGGGAGCCGGCTTCTGCGGACGCTGGTAACCAATGTAAATATCAGGTAACCAAGAAGCCCTTTCCTTGGTTACCCGATATTTACCTTCGTTACCAGTGTCCGCCGCTCTCAGCTGTCAGTGCCGGCTCCCTGCTCCCTGCACACGTAGCTGGAGTACACATCGGGTAATTAACCCGATGTGTACTGTGGCTATGAGTGCAGGGAACAGGGAGCCGGCACTGGCAGTGTGAGAGCGGTGGACGCTAGTAACGAAGGTAAATATCGGGTAACCAAGGGAAGGGCTTCTTGGTTACCTGATGTTTACCGTGGTTACCAGCGTCCGCAGAGGCCGGCTCCCTGCTGCCTGCACACGTAGCAGAGTACACATCGGGTAATTACTTCGATGTGTACTGTGGCTAGGTATGCAGGGAGCCAGCGCTAAGCGGTGTGCGCTGGTAACCAAGGTAAATATCGGGTTGGTTACCCGATATTTACCTTAGTTACCAAGCGCAGCATGCTTCCACGTGTAGCGACGCTCCAGCGATCCCTGCCAGGTCAGGTTGCTGGTGGGATCGCTGGAGCGTCGCTTAGTGTGACATCTCACCAGCGACCTCCTAGCAACTCACCAGCGATCCCTATCAGGTTGTATCATTGTTGGGATCGCTGGTAAGTTGTTTATTGTGACTGGGCCTTTAGACTTAAGGTAGTGGAATCAGCCAACAGTTTAATGTGTGTGGAGGACGCTCAACTCATTGACAAAAGAAGAGATGATGTTGGGGGAGAGGATGATCCAGAATATCAAATATCCAGCAGCTGATCATTTTTGTCTCAGGAGATAAGCCATCACCAAAGGAGTCTGAAGAAGGACAGAGTATGGAGAATTCTGAAAGCAGCTCTCTCATAGAGAATACTTTGGCAAGCCCAGTGATCCTGCACATGGGGGAGTAGGGAGAGTTAGCTGTTGCTTGAATGATCTAATGTGCTATCTAATGTGTATGGAGGCCTTACCTCATCATGACCACTGATCCAAGCAACAGCAAAGAAAAGATGACACTTGACCTGGGAAGGGTCAGTATAGGTCTTCTTGCTATTTTCTCTGTCTGTAAAGTTTATGGGCAAATAAAAATGAATCCTCGGCTACCTGTTTAAGGGATTGGGGTGATGCAAAAGGGAAAAGTAATGCAACATTTGTTTAACCCTGAGCTCTGCTATTTTTCGATTATGGTGATGGGGAGGTGATATAGTATGTCGGCTGCTGCAGTGTGTGCCAAGCCTGCTTTATTGTCCCAGTCTGGCAATACAAGAAATGCTTTAAGCATTGCATTGTGGTTTCCGTCAAGACACAGATAGGAACAAAGCCTAAGATAAATGATTGATCCAATGTGTCTATGCTTAAACGACATGCCAGAAATTGCTTTTTTTTAAGAAGAAATCAATGAATCATTTGGATTTACCAAAATAATTTATTTGCCGTATATACAAAGATAAATGATGAGTTTGTGAAATGTCTTAAATATATTTTCCTCTACCTAGCAGAGAACTGTGACTTTAAAGATACAACAAGATTAACAGGGTTAATAGCCCAATCATGAATAAAGCTGATCGTATAGACACACAAAGGTTTGAAATGCATTGCCTGAATTTTGCATAATGCATATGCTGCCTGTAAGGCTGTATATGGTGGAATATGGATTTTAACCCTTGAAGGAAATAAAGATTGGAAAATGTGAATAATAGGGAGGCATGCTGGGTATTGTTTGGACTCTCTATATATTGTGGAGGAGCCGTGAAGTGCCGTGTACCATCTGGGTGAGCTGATTAATCATCTTTTGTTCTGTAGTAAGAAGGACAATATAGAGTAAGATGTAGGGAGTATGACTGACAGGCAGATATGCCTAGGAAATTCAAGTCCCCTACTATTGCCTGCAAATCTATTCATTGGTTACCAGATGTCATTTATAGCATGTGACTTAAAAATGACAAAATACTGGTTGTTATAAAAAACCTGACTCTTGACTATCCTGTGTTCTAGTTAATAAAGGACATTACACTATTGAATGGTTTATGAAGACGGGGAAGGCTTCATCTCTATTCTCTCTCCAGGTGGTGATTCTAAAGTTGCAGAGTGTTTCTTAGGATATGTTCATAAAGGGAGGATACAGTATGGAATTTCAGACTGACAGCTGGAAATTCTGAAGCATACTACATACCATCATGACTGGAAGTGTTGGCACCTTGAAATTGTTCCAGAGAATTAAGTATTTCTCCAAGAAAATTATTACAATTACAAATGTTTTGTCATACACATGTCTATTTCCTTTGTAGGTATGGGATCTACACAAAAAATATAGAAAAAAGGCAAATTGGACATAATTTTACACAAAACTCCAAAAATGGTCCAAAATTGTGAGTAGAAAACTTTGTTTCAAACATGTGATGCTCATTCAAAGTCACATGTGGCAAGTAACAGGTGTGGGCAATATGAAAATCTCACCTGAAACCAGATAAAAAGGGGAGACGTTAATCTTTGCATAGTGTCTGTGTGTCACACTAAGTATGGAGAACTGAAAGAGTAGAAGAGAACTGTCTGAGCACTCTGGAACTAAAACTATTGAAACAGAGCAACAATCTCAATGTTACAAGTCCATTTCCAGAGATCTTGATGTTCTTTTGTCCATGGTGCAGGTTTGCAACCCATGGCACTGCAGCTAATCTCCCTGGAAGTGGACGGCAGAGAAAAATTACTGAAAGGTTGCAACACAGAACAGTCCGGATGGTGGATAAGCAGCCACAATCAATTTGCAAAAAAATTCAAGATGTTCTGAAGGTTGAGGGTGCATCACTTTTGGCGCAAACTATTCATCGGTGTTTCAATTAATTTAAACCCTAACATAGCAGACCTAGGAGGACCCCACTGCTGACACAGAGACAGAAAAAAATTTAGACTGCATTTGCCAAACTGTACATAAGTAATGCCCCCTCCTTCTGAGCTTCACTGTGATTAATCCACAGTAAATGACCATGTGTGTCCCATTACTATAGAGGGAAGAGCCCAATTAACAAGTTATGGAGTGCATGTTGCCAGAAGCACAAGATGGGCACAATGTATGGGCACTGAACTGTCATATTTGCAATTCTCCAGAAAACTAAGGCATGGCATGGATGTTACAAAATAGTCACTACAGCAATAGATTAATTCACTGAGAGGTGCAACTTGTGTAGTCACTTTTGGGGGTTTTCTGCAATTTTGGCACCTCAGCGGCTCTGCAAATTGCAACACGGTGTGCATTCCAAAAATCAAATCAAATAACGCTCTTTGCTTTCAGAGCCCTGCCATTTGCCCAAACAACACTTTTTAAACACATATGGGGTATCAATGCGTTTTGGAGAAATTACATAAATTAAAGGGTCCATTTTCTACTATAATCCTTTGTGAAAGTTACAAATTTCCTGCTAAAACAACAATTCCTGAATAAAATAATTTCAATATGATAACCTAATGCTATCCAATATAGTGTAGTACCTGTAGGTTCAAAATGCTCACTGTACCTTTGGATAAAATCTGTGAAAGGTGTAGTTATTAGGGATGATCGAATACCAAAATATCTGCTTCGACGAATACTAAAATATCCGCTTCGATGAATATCCAACGAATAGGTCAGCACTATTCCACTATTCGCAAATATTCGATGTGCAATGTAAGTCTATGGGAAACTCGAATAATTTCACATTGGACCTAACGGCGAGCTATTGTAAAGGCTGAAATGGATGGGAAAAGGCAGAGACAGTATGGGCACAGCCTGTAGAAGGTACATGACTGCATTTCTGGTGTCTTGGAATAACGTGCTCAGAGCAGCACGTGGCTTTTACATAGTCGCCAGAACAACTCTCAAACCAAATCGCTTTTTTGATCATTTTTATTTTTAGGCTGGGGGGTCCCCATAACATGGGGCTCCCTATCCTGAAAATACCAGCTCTCAGCCGTATGGCTTTACTTTGGCTGGTATCAAAATTGGGGGGAACCGCACGCCATTTCTTTTATTATTTATTTCTTTTACTGCACTATTTAGACCCGCCCGCCGGCTGCTGTGATTGGTTGCAGTGAGACAGCTGTGACTCAGTGTGGGGGCTCGTCTGAATGCAACCAATCATAGGCGCCGATGGGCGGGGGAAGCAGGGAATACGAGATGGAATAATGAGCGTCCGGCATTTTCAAAAGCCGGAGAAGCCGCCAGAGCTTTGTGATATCCTGTGATCGGTCAGTGATTGGTTAGTATGAGAGAGGGGGGGAGAGAGAGAGACCAAAAGACCCATTTCCGTTTGTCAAAAAAGCAATTTATGGAGCTGCTAGCAACTACTGGACACTGTGTTCAGCCATTACAAGGACTATTTATTAGTTGGATCTAAGAACGCTCTCCCGCACAAAATACAGTCTGTCACCACCACCAGCTCCCTATCACT
Organism: Anomaloglossus baeobatrachus; assembly: GCF_048569485.1. Taxonomy (NCBI): domain Eukaryota; kingdom Metazoa; phylum Chordata; class Amphibia; order Anura; family Aromobatidae; genus Anomaloglossus; species Anomaloglossus baeobatrachus. Next base: position 512,178,382 of record NC_134356.1, on the reverse strand, counting down.
GCGTGTTCACAAAATGGCCGCTGGCTTATATAGCCCCTATGACGCTGTGCGGCCAAGACTAATCACAGTAATACCATAACAAAGATGGCTGCGGTGTTACTGTGAGGGCAAGCAACATCAGCTGTGTTCACTGGCTGAAAACAGGCTCCAGGAAGTCAGAAATGAAAATGAAAGTATCGGAGCGGATGTTGTTTTATCCATCGGATACCGAATGGTGCGAATAGCCTGTTATCCGTCGGATACCGAATACTTGTGAATACATTCGCTCATCCCTAGTAGTTACCAAAATGGGGTCACTTTTGGGGGATTTCTAGGATTTCTGCTGTTTAGGCACATAAATTGACACTGGGTAGATTTAAAACATTTGGACAGGTCATTAGGTCATAATTGGTGTAAAAAAAGTGTGTGTTGCATGGCCCGATTTGGACATCCGTATTGCAATCTGTGTGTCCATGTATACTATCTGTGTGCTGTCCGTAAGTACATATGACACATACGTGTGACTGGTACCGGAAAAGCGCATGATACTGAAATGAATGATTTTTTTTATGTGTAAAAGAAGGGCAAAGCCAGAAAAATGCTTAGATAAATGCTAGATAGATAGATAGATAGATAATAGATAGATACAGTAGATAGCTAGATAGATAATAGAAAGATAGATCGCTAGATAGCTTGTACAGCTACTTAGCAAAATTAATGAATAATTATTGCAAAAAAAAAAACATGTTGTTCCCCCTAATTTTCATAACCAGCATAGGTACAGCAGCAGTTGCTGGCTACAACCCTCAGCTGTCTGCTGTCCCTTTGCAAGTTTTGCAAAATAGAGGGGATCCCATGCTGATTTTCTAATTATTTGAAAAAATAATTTAAAAAACGGCATAGGTCCCCCCCCCCATTTTTTTCAAAACCAGCCAAGTGACAGCAGACAACTGGCTGATACTTTTAGGGTAGGAAGGGCTATGGTTACTTGGCCTTTCCCAGTCTAAAAATAGCAACCAGCACTCACCTCAGAAATAGTGCACCTATTAGATTCTGGTGCTGAACACAGCTCTTCTCGTTGCCATTTGTGCGGTGACAAGCGGGGTAATATATGGGGTTGATGCCAGCTGTGAATTGCTAGCTGGCATCAAGTCCCTGCGTTATTAATGGGTGGGCGTCTATCAGACATCCCTATTACTAATCCAGTAGTGAAAAATTGAGAAAAAATATTTTATCTGAACAAACACCCCCTAGCTACAGCCCTCATTCAACAATGTCTTAAAAATGTATTTTAAAAAAAGTCATCCGTAAGCCATAGCAATGTCCCATGACTTTCCCCAAAAGTGAATCTGAAAGACATAAAAACAGAAAATGATTAAAGAAATAAAGACAAAAGACTTTGTTTTCTAATAAATTGGTGAACAGGAGACTTTTTTTTACTTCTCTCTTTATATCTATCAGGTTTATATTTGGGGACTATGTCGGAATCCCTGTACTACATCGGTCCTGCATGGGTTATTTATATATATATATATATATATATATATATATATATATATATATAATATATATATATATATATATATTATATATATATAAAATGGTGAACTGGAGAGTGTGGGGAAGTGTTAATTTAGATAATCTCTTTTGTGTGTGCTTTTTTTTTCTTTTTACTTATTGGGTTAGTCATGGGGGTGACTGATAGACACCTCTTCATTACTAACACCAGGGCTTGATGTCAGCTGTTACTACACAGCTGACATCAACCCCAACTACCAATACCCCAATTGCCAATGCAGCAGGAAAGAGCTGGGGCAAAATACCAGAATTGGCTCATTTAATGTGATGTACCATTTCTGCGCTGGTTGCAGGCTGGTATTTTTAGGCTGGGAAAGGTTCAGTAATCATGAACCTTTCAAGCCTGATAATATTAGCTCACAGCTGTCTGCTTTACCTTTGCTGGTTATCAAAAATAGAGGGAACCACATGTCGTTTATTTCATTTATTTATTTAATCATAAAAAGCTGTGCAATAAGCTCCACAGGATGCAATTTTATTATATGTCAGGGGGTTGTGCAGTGATATGTTTATACAGTGCCTTGCAAAAGTATTCGGCCCCCTTGAATTTTTCAACCTTTTCGCACATTTCAGGCTTCAAATATAAAAAAAAATAATTTAATGTTATGGTAAAGAATCAAGAAGAAGTGGGACACAATTGTGTAAGTGAATGATATTTATTGCTTATTTTAAACTTTTGTACAAAAGAGTAAACTGAAAAGTGGGGCGTGCAACATTACTCAGCCCCTTTACTTTCAGCAAACTCACTCCAGACGTTCATTGAAGATCTCTGAATGATCCAATGTTATCCTAAATGAGTGATGATGATAAATATAAGCCACCTGTGGGTAATCTAGTCTCCATATAAATGCACCTGCTCTGTGATAGTCTCATTGTTCTGTTTAAAGCACAGATAGCATCATTAAGACCAAGGAACACATCAGGCAGGTTTGTGATACTGTTGTGGAGACGTTTAAAGCCGGATTTGGTTACAAAAAGATTTCCACAACTTTAAACATCCCAAGAAGCACTGTGCAAGCGATCATATTGAAATGGAAGGAGTATCATACCACTGCAAATCTACCAAGACCCGGCCGTCCATCCAAACTTTCATCTCAAACAAGGAGGAGACTGATCAGAGATGCAGCCAAGAGGCCCATGATCACTCTTGATGAACTGTAGAGATCTACAGCTGAGGTGGGAGAATCTGTCCATAGGACAACAATCAGTCGTATACTGTACAAATCTGGCCTTTATGGAAGAGTGGCAAGAAGAAAGCTATTTCTCAAAGATATCCATAAAAAGTGCTGTTTAAAGTTTGCCACAAGCCACCTGGGAGACACACCAAACATGTGGAAGAAGGTGCTCTGGTCAGATGAAACTAAATCAAACTTTTTGGGCACAATGACAAACTATATGTTTGGCGTAAAAGCAACACAGCTCATCACCCTGAACACACCATCCCCACTGTCAAACATGGTGGTGGCAGCATCATGGTTTGGGTCTGCTTTTCTTCAGCAGGGACAGGGAAGATGGTTAAAATTGATGGGAAGATGGATGGAGCCAAATACAGGACCATTCTTGAAGAAAAACTGTTGGCGTCTGCAAAAGACCTGAGACTGGTATGGAGATTTGTCTTTCAACAAAACAATGATCCCAAAACATAAAGCAAAATCTACACTGGAATGGTTCACAAATAAACATATCTAGGTGTTAGAATGGCCAAGTCAAAGTCCAGACCTGAATCCAATCGAGAATTTGTGGAAAGAGCGCTCTCCATCCAACCTCACTCAGCTCAAGCTGTTTGCAAAGGAAGAATGGGCAAGAATTTCAGTCTCTCGATGTTCAAAACTGATAGACACATACCCCAAGCGACTTACAGCTGTAATCGCAGCAAAAGTATTAACTTAAAGGGGATGAATAATATCACACGCCCCACTTTTCAGTTATTTATTTTTTATAAAAGTTTAAAATAAGCAATAAATTTCATTCAATTTCACAATTGTGTCCCACTTGTTGATTCTTCACCATAAAATTTAAGTTTTTTATCTTTATGTTTGAAGCCTGGAATGTGGGAAAAGGTTGAAAAATTCAAAGGCGTTGAATACTTTCGCAAGGCACTGTATGTCTGTTTTTCTATACTTACGTCTATTATCAATCTCTATAATATTCATTGGTGTCCAAAAACGCTATTAAATACAGTACGTAGGTGTAAAACGCATGCAAAAAAAATTGAAAATGCAGCAAAAATGAGCATCTTTGCCGCTGCATTATTCCTGCCAAGAGATGCAAAAATGGTGGAAAAGTTGTCAGTGTACAATAACACTTCACCCAATATTGGGGCTGATGATCATATTTTAGGATCATGCTTATTCAGGGGAACAGTATTGTACATGTATGGCTCTCACTATCTATTTAGCAATTGAGAATTTCTTAATTTTCTAAAATGAAGATTCCTGACAGGCACAAATTGATGGGATTAGAGTTAATGCATTCAAGCAGCTGCCACATAATCAACAATAAGAACAAGAGCTTAAAATATAGAAACACGATTAAAAAAAATAGCACTCATTGTAATACCTTTTATTTCTGGTACCCCAGTATTTTTATAAGTATTCAATTCATACACAACATATATTTGTATGCCAGAGGCGACGGTCACACGACGGTATAAAAAATCGGTCCGATTTTCAATCAGAAAAGTGGGACTAATTGTTCTCACTTGTCACCCATATGTAGTCTGCTTTTTTTACAGTAGCAGTTTTTAATCATTTACGGGACCATTTACAGTTTCTCGAATGTATAGACTTAAATTGGTGAGTCTCATCCGATATCAAAGTAAAGTCGCAGCATGCTGGGATTTTTTTCTCACACACAGATCAGGGTTGCCAATCTCAGATTCAATTTGTGGAGCAAAATTCACAAAGGGTCCGTCCAAAGTTTTTATGGACATTTGCCACACACCTTAATAAAGCCACTCCCTCTGATACAAATCATGCCCACTGATAAAACCACACTCACCAAGATGTCCTTAATAATACAGAGTGAAATCACAAACTGAGAATTACAACCAGCATAAAGGACAGAAGTGGTACTATGCAGAGTACTGTATATATACAGAATAATACAGATACTAAGAATTACACCCTGTATACAGGACAGGAGAAGTGGTACTGTGCAGTGTATATATACAGATACTAAGAATTACACCCTGTATACAGGACAGAAGAAGTGGTACTGTGCAGTGTATATATACGGATACTAAGAATTACACCCTGTATACAGGACAGAAGTGGTACTGTGCAGAGTATACACTGTATACAGAATAATACAGATACTGAAAATTAAACCCTGTATACAGGACAGGAGAAGTGGTACTATGCAGTGTATATATACAGAATAATACAGAAACTGAGAATTACACCCTGTATATGTGGCGCCCCAGGACCTGGTCACCACAACAGCATTGCCCTCCCAAAGGGTTAATGCTGAGCCTGGAGGTAATTGGGAGGTCCATTGGCCAGTAAGTTTAACATCCAACGCAGTTCTCCCTCCGGCCAGCAGGGGGAGCTCTGAACCTGGAATTCCAGGGGGCATTCCTTAAGTCTGACCTGAGGGAGGAAGTGGTGTTCAGTCTGTAGAGAGAAGTGATAGCAAGCAGACGCAGAGTGTGCTGTCCTGTGGATCTGGGGCCTAGAGCTGGAGCAGCTTGGCCCAGGGAAGCAGGAGTAGCAGAGAGGCAGAGAAGAGACTCTGACATCGGAGTCTGTGGCCACCAGGGCCTAAAATACTCCCTGGTAGCCGAATCCGAAGGGCAGGAGGACTGCAAGCACCTGGCCCATAAACAGCCCGAAGGTACAGCTGCATCATCAGGGCCCGGTGTGGACTCCAGCAGAGAAGCACCAGAGAGGGCCTGCGCAGCCTACCACAGAGGGAAAGGGACGTACCACCGGTCCCAGCAGAAAGAGGGCCATTGCTAGATCCAGAGAGCAGGGTCCTATAATAGTAAAGAAAAGAACAGGAGTAGGCCTCATACTCAGCTGGCCAAAAAGATCCCCCCAAGTACTTCCAGGCCGACTGGATCCCCTTCACCACCTGTGACGGTCTCCCAGGACTGGACTGTTCTTAAAGTAAAAGAGGAGAAGGTAAAGAGACTGTTGTTTGTGCCTGTTTCTTTCATTGCCTGTCGGCCCTGCACCGTGTTATCCACACAACACCATAGACTTTCACGAGCACCAACAGTGTCCCGGGGCACCGCTCCACCTGTGGGGAGCAGTACCACCATTGCTGCCGTATCATCACCCCGGAGGCCTCACACAGCAGCGGCGGCTTAATAGCCGCAAACCACAGGTGGCGTCACGAAACAAATACTTTAATTGCTCCCAAGTCACCAGCCATATTTAAAATGACACCCACCAGGGCCACGGAGTCGGGCCCCGCCACCACTGACAACCCCCGGACTGGTCCGGCCCGGCACCGGGTGTCCCATAGCCCTGGGGTGGGCGAGTCACTTTTGGCATCACGAACAGGATTTCGTGCCCGGCGCCCACCGGGTACTGTGCGCCTTTGAAAAGACTGTGTGTTTACTGTTTGAAGACTGCCGCCGCCATTAGCTTCGCTGAGTGCAGGAAGAAGGGGGGCCTGCCCGAAAAAGAGCGCGAAGGGAGCGCGCCATCAGAGCGAGGGTCGTTAACCCCGCGCTACCCAGCAGAGATTGTAAAAAGAAAGCGGAGCCTGGTAAGGTTCACTAAGGGGGAGGAAGATGTCCGACACCGAGGGAGAGCCGGTGGCTGTAGTAGTTCAAGACGCAGCAGCACCGACCGATGTAATCCCAGTCGCCGAAGCCCCAACCCCCGCGGTAGCGCCGGTAATGCCAATCACAATGCCGTACATCCCGGGAGCAGAATGGCTGCCGCAGTACTCCGGGGAGTCACATACCCTGAGCGACTTCAGAGAAAGGCTGCACAGCTTGTTCCGGGTGTATCCGCTGACTGAGAGCCAGAAGGTGGGCATATTAATGGGGCAGCTAGCCGGCGCGGCCCAGCGTGAAGTGAAGTCCTGGCCTGATACAGATAAAGGGACAGCAACCCAGATACTGGCCAAGTTAAAGAGTACTTTCGACACCCGCACCGCAGCAGAAATAAAGATGAGATTCTTTGGGTGCAAACAACGGGCCACAGACAGCATAAGGGACTATGCCTTAAACTTGCAGGAGGCCCTGAAAGCAATTAAACAGGTGGACCCAGAGAGTGTACATGAAGAAGACAAACTCCTAACTGAGCAGTTCATAGAAGGGCTCCTGTCAGATGCCCACAGGACCCAGTTACGTATCATGGTCCTGCAGAACCCTGCTTTGGACTTTGCAAAGTTTAAGGACCAGGCCATCCGGGTACTGAGGGAATCTACACCGAATGACCCAGTACCCCTCCGGCCTCTTGCTATCACGTACCCCGGGGTGGTGCCTGCAACACGAGCCGCTGCAGGGGCTGAGGCGCAGTCCCTGGATAAGGATCCCGCTGCAGAGCTCAGACAGCAGGTCCAGGAGCTGACCAAGACTGTAGCTGCCCTTGCCAAGACCGTGCAGTCTCTACAAGTGGCCCCATCGCCTGCAAGAATCGAGTTGGCCTCCAGCCCAGATGACGTCCCATGGATGCGACAGAGGAGGATTCCGCCGACCCAAGGAAAAGACACAGACCGGTATGATTCAACGGGACAACCGATCTGCCGCCGCTGCAGCCAAGCGGGCCATATTGCAAGACACTGTCCTTTAAATGGGCAGAGCCTGGGGCCAGGAGCCGACCCCCAGGTGTAAGGAAGCCCGGCTCAACCCCCAGTCGCAGCAAGTATGTGGGAGGACGCCCGGTCCTTCCTATTGTGCTGGATGGGATCCCTTTGAATGCCCTCCTGGATACGGGGTCCCAGGTAACAACCATCCCTTATAAACTGTACAAAAGATATTGGGCTGATTCAGACATTGACCATGGCCCAGATGATGATTTAACAATTGTGGCCAGTAATGGTCAGCCCTTGCCTCAAATTGGGTATAAAGAAGTAACCATTAAAGTGGGGCAGGTAGAATTGCCATGTCAGGGGATGATAATTGTAGATATTGATCGCAAAGAATCTGACCCACTGCTAACCATTGGTACAAATGTGATAGAAAATTATAATGCCGAAGTGATAATTTTGTTGCAACAGGCGTCTGAAACTGCCAGCTCCGGGCAGCAGCGTGCCCTACAGAGGGAAATCCGAGTCCTGATGAGGAGGCAGCAAGTAGAGCTGGCCGGAGGATAAATTGGCAGTGTGAGGGTAAGTGACCCCCTCCCCATTGCAATACCCCTAAGAAGTGAAATGTTGATATGGTGTCGGGCAGCAATAGGCCTCAAGGGTCAGGATTACCAGGCCTTGGTAGAACCGGTGTATTCAGACAGTAGGCCTGGAGTTCTGATAGCCAGAGGGGTAGCAGACGTCCGCAAGGGGAGAGTGCCCGTCCGTGTCCTGAATTGTGGGGAGGAGGAAGCCAAATTGCCCCGGTACGCCACTGTAGCAAAACTGTACACTGTCAGTAACAATACCATCAAAGCAGTGGAACCCTTGATCCCGTCCGACCAGGCGGAAGACAATGGCTCCAAGGGGCAGCTGGAAGACTGGTGCCAAAAATTACATGTGGGCACCGACTCCACCCCCTCACACCAAAAGCATGGGGTTTACCGGGTGGTACAGGAGTACGAGCGGGTCTTCAGCAAACACCCCCTAGATTTTGGTCAGGTAAAAGGGGTTAAACATCAAATCCCCACGGGTGATCATCATCCCATTAAAGAGAGATACCGCCCTGTACCCCCAGCACAGTATCAGCGTGCCAAAGAAATGTTACGGGAAATGAAGGAGGCTGGGGTTATCAGAGATAGCTGTAGCCCTTGGGCAGCTCCACTAGTGCTCGTAAAGAAAAAAGATGGTACAATGAGAATGTGCGTAGATTACAGACAAATTAACCGCATTACACATAAAGATGCTTATCCACTACCCAGTATAGAAGAGTCACTAACGGCCTTAAAATCAGCTAATTATTTCTCCACCCTGGATCTCACCAGTGGGTATTGGCAGGTTCCCGTGGCAGAGGCGGACAAAGAGAAGACTGCCTTCACGACACCAATGGGTCTCTGTGAGTTCAATTTTATGCCGTTCGGGCTCTGTAATGCCCCAGGGACATTTCAGAGATTGATGGAGTGCTGCTTGGGCCATCACAACTTTGAAACCGTGCTATTGTACCTGGATGACGTCATAGTCTACTCCAAGACCTACGAGGATCACCTGAGGCACTTAGCAGAAGTGCCTCAGTCCCTGTCGGAGTATGGCCTGAAGATAAAGCCGTCCAAATGTCACCTCTTGAAGCCAAAGGTACAGTACCTGGGTCATGTGGTCAGCGCAGAAGGTGTGGCACCTGATCCGGAGAAAGTCACCGTAATCAAGGACTGGCCAAGATCCACCACGGAAAAGGAGGTGCGGCAGTTCCTTGGGCTGGTGGGCTACTACCGACGGTTCATTGATGGTTTCACAAAGATAGCAGCGCCTCTTCAAGATCTCCTGGTGGGCCAGCCAAAGCAGGCTAAGAAGCAGAGCCCTCCATTTGAATGGAACAGCCAAATAGAAACATCTTTTGTCCGGTTGAAAGGGGCTCTCACGGGAGAAGAAATTTTGGCCTACCCTGACTACAGCCAGCCGTTTGTACTGTATACAGACGCCAGCAACGTGGAACTGGGAGCAGTTCTGTCCCAGGTGCAGGGAGGCAGAGAGAAGGTGATAGCTTACGCCAGTAGGAAGCTTCGGCCCACAGAAAGGAATCCAGAAAACTACAGTTCCTTCAAGCTAGAGTTCCTCGCTATTGTTTGGGCAGTGACTGAACGCTTCAAGCACTATCGGGCATCGGCCAAGTTCACCATCTTCACGGACAACAATCCGTTGACACATCTGGCAACAGACAAGTTAGGTGCGTTGGAACAGCGATGGATGGCCCGGCTGTCTAACTTTGACTTTACCATCAAGTACCGGGCTGGCAAGAAGAATAACAATGCTGATGCGCTGTCCAGAATGCCTCACTTACCCGAGTCTGGAGAAGACCTGGATGAACTCGAAGAGATAGTTACCGGCTTTCCATCACCAAGGTGTTTCCCAGTGTGAGCATGCTGTAGGAGTGAAGCGCTCGAGCCAGCACGAGGTCTCGGTCAACCCATTACTCCACCATAATTGGGAAGAGACACAGAACGGTGACCCGGCCGTGCGATTGGTCAAAGAAAAGCTAGCACAAGCTGAGACCCATCTTGGTCCAGACGCTCCACAAGAAGCCCAGCAGTTGTGGAAGGAGAGGGGACGACTGTTCACATACCAAGGCAAGCTCTGCAAGAGATATGTCAACTGGTGAACGAATGAACTCATCTGGCAGATAGTGGTCCCACAGAGGGATGCTCCAATGGTCCTAGCAGCTTACCATGATAAAGCAGGACACTTCGGGTGGAAGAAGTTGGAGACCCTACTCCGCGATCGGTTCTACTGGGTGCACATGAGAAAGATGATCGAGAAGTGGTGCCGAGACTGTGGTCCGTGTAACCTGAGGCGGAAGGATGATGCCAGCCAGAGGTCTCCCCTACAGCCAATTGTCACGAAACAGCCCCTGGAGTTAATGGCCCTGGACCACGTGAAGTTAACACCCAGCCGGTCAGGCTATGTGTACGCCCTCACCATTGTGGACCATTACTCTCGTTTCCTGGTAGTAGTGCCTGTGAAGGACCAGACAGCCAGAACAGCAGCTAGAGCATTTCAGGCATACTTTTGTCGGCCTCACGGTTATCCGGAAAGGGTACTGACTGATCAAGGTCCTGCATTCAAGGCCGAAGTGTTCCAAGAGTTCTGTAACATGTACGGCTGTAAGAAAATCCGAACAACACCGTACTACCCCCAAACCAATGGATTGTGCGAGAAGATGAACCATGTGGTTATTGATATGCTGAAGACTCTACCTCTGGAAGAAAGAAACCAATGGCCAGAGAAGTTACCAGATCTGGTAGACCTGTACAACCATATCCCAGTAAATTCGACCAACTGCAGCCCTGCTTACCTGATGCGAGCAAGACCTGGCAAGTTACCTGTAGACTTTGAGATGGGGACTGTCACCTGAAGCGGTTCAGGAGATAGAAGATTGGGATACAGAGCGACAACAGCAGTACCGCAAGGTCCAGGAATGCGTAGAAAGGAGCCTGTCCCAAGCAAGAACGAGACAAGAGCAGAACTACAATCAAACAGCCCCAGGAACTCCCTTAGCACCTGGAGAACAGGTCCTCAAGAAAAAGCGGAGGGCGCATAAATTAGATGATCAGTGGGAGAATGAACCCTACACCATTATTCCCTCCAACTTTGACAATAGTAAGGTATGCCTCATAAGCAAAGATGAAGGCAAGACCTATCAAGCAGTTTCTCGAGACCGCCTGAAAGCGTGCCCTGAACGGTGCAGAACCCAAAAAGAAGTAGAAGAAGTACAAGAAAGTCCCCAAAGTCAAGAAAAAGAGGAAGAGATGATCCAAACAATCCTTGGAAAATTCCCCAAAACTTGGACCCGAATAAACAATGCTATAGTGGTACCAGTCTTGACGTTCCCGCAGTTGGTCGAGCCAGAAACAGAAGAGGTTCCAGATCCACCTAAAGAACCGTCCGCTCCAACACAAGATGACACGCCAGCAGTAGAACAGGAGGCTCAACCCCCTACCAGTGGTGAACCTGCCGTACCCTTGGCGAATCTGAGACCCCGTAGCAACCAACATGTATCCCTGTCAGGGTTAGGCCTACCAATAACACGGGGGGGGCAGACACTCCAAGTAGTCAGGGACAAACCCCAGAGCTACGCCGGTCCCAACGTAGCACTCGGGGACAGCCCCCTCCAAGGTATAGAACATAGAAAGTAAAATACCTAACAGAGTGTAAATAGTTATGTGAAGATGTCTGGTATGTAATGTTTTGTTTTAGGTGATTTAAGTAAATGGACAATTGGGCCACTGGACTATGGGTGGCCAACACTCTAATTGTACATAGTTAGCACCAGTGTGCTCAGCACCCCTGAAGAAAAACCCATCCGGCGTGCATAGAGTGGGGTCATCAATGCTCTGACGCATGCCCAGAGCCTACGTTGGGGGTTTGATCGCGGCGGGTCCCCCATGGAGCAGTTTAATGGACACCCGGCAGGGAGCCACACTGGACTCTTATAGTGGTGTTTAAGTTTGTAACGTTTAAGTAATGCGCCTCCCATAATGGGATGAAATGTTTTAACATGTTATGTTTTGTTTCTACAGTTCGGGAGTACTGAATTTAACTAAGGGGGAGTGTGGCGCCCCAGGACCTGGTTGCCACAACAGCATTGCCCTCCCAAAGGGTTAATGCTGAGCCTGGAGGTGATTGGGAGGTCCATTGGCCAGTAAGTTTAACATCCAACGCAGTTCTCCCTCCGGCCAGCAGGGGGAGCTCTGAACCTGGAATTCCAGGGGGCATTCCTTAAGTCTGACCTGAGGGAGGAAGTGGTGTTCAGTCTGTAGAGAGAAGTGATAGCAAGCAGACGCAGAGTGTGCTGTCCTGTGGATCTGGGGCCTAGAGCTGGAGCAGCTTGGCCCAGGGAAGCAGGAATAGCAGAGAGGCAGAGAAGAGACTCTGACATCGGAGTCTGTGGCCACCAGGGCCTAAAATACTCCCTGGTAGCCGAATCAGGAGGGCTGCAAGCACCTGGCCCATAAACAGCCTGAAGGTACAGCTTCATCATCAGGGCCCGGTGTGGACTCCAGCAGAGAAGCACCAGAGAGGGCCTGCGCAGCCTACCACAGAGGGAAAGGGACGTACCACCGGTCCCAGCAGAAAGAGGGCCATTGCTAGATCCAGAGAGCAGGGTCCTATAATAGTAAAGAAAAGAACAGGAGTAGGCCTCATACTCAGCTGGCCAAAAAGATCACCCCAAGTACTTCCAGGCCGACTGGATCCCCTTCACCACCTGTGACGGTCTCCCAGGACTGGACTGTTCTTAAAGTAAAAGAGGAGAAGGTAAAGAGACTGTTGTTTGTGCCTGTTTCTTTCATTGCCTGTCGGCCCTGCACCGTGTTATCCACACAACACCATAGACTTTCACGAGCACCAACAGTGTCCCCGGGGCACCGCTCCACCTGTGGGGAGCAGTACCACCATTGCTGCCGTATCATCACCCCGGAGGCCTCACACAGCAGCGGTGGCTTAATAGCCGCAAACCACAGGTGGCGTCACGAAACAAATACTTTAATTGCTCCCAAGTCACCAGCCATATTTAAACTGACACCCACCAGGGCCACGGAGTCGGGCCCCGCCACCACTGACAACCCCCGGACTGGTCCGGCCCGGCACCGGGTGTCCCATAGCCCTGGGGTGGGCGAGTCATATACAGAACAGGAGAAGTGGCACTGTACAGTAATATATATATATATATATATATATATATATATATAGCAGGCGAACTGCTCAGATCCGGTGTTGTGGTGGCTCATGGGTCCCCGCACCCAGGGCTCAGCGGCCACTCGATTGAAAAAGGGGGTATTTACAGGGGATGAGTCAGTGGCACCACCTGTGGGTCGCAGTCATGGGAAGTGCTGCCGTAGGGAGTACCCGGGATGGATGGAGTGGGGCAGCCAGGTAGGGAAGGCCCCGGAACTCTTCAGGGTTGGTGGATGGTGGTGTGCAGGCTTGCTGGGCAGGTAGGATGCATGAAGAGGGGCAGTGTACTCACCCAGGTTGTTGTGATGTTAGATACAGCCAGTGAAGCAGACTCACACACTGTAGTAAACCAAAGTCTCTGGGTACCCCTGCAACTGTGGGGAGCCCGACCGGGTGGCCGCTCCCACCGGTATCACTTAATGGTCCGGAGCCTGCCTCCGTGTACAAATTTAGTTGTTCTTGTGACCCCTTGGCCTGAAGCTGAAGCCCTGAGCTCTTGGGGAAGTTCATAAAGAGACTCTTCCTCCCAGGTGAATTATCAAGACGTTGAACCGTTTCCTGATATAGGGTCCTGTACCCCGCCGTGCTCAGTACCGGTCCGGTTACTGGACTTTCCGATGCTGACCATCCTCCAAGACTAAGTCAGTACACCCCTTTTCAATACCCTGCGACCGGGTCTCCAACTCCTCTGGTCCCGGACCACCGTCTGCGACCCAACCTAGGTCATTCCCGGGAGCTGCAACTCCCAGCTCCTCACTCTTTAGGAGCTACACCTCAACTCCAACTCTAAACTGAAACTCACTTCCTTCCCTCCCACCAGTCTGCCTGACCCCTAGGTGGATGGCCCTTTTCCAGCTAGACCAACCCACTGGTGTGTCTGACAGTTCATGATGTGAGGTGTGGTTGGGATTTGTGGTGCTGATGGGGGAGATACCAGTTTTCAGGAACCTGGAACCATGGGGGGGGGGGGGTTCGGTCCTGCACCATAGAAACAGAGGATGCAGTCCCCTGTGACACCCTGATATAGTCAGGGGCGTCACATTATGTATACTTACAAATATACACTGGTCAAAAAATTAAAGGGAACACTCAAAAAACACATCCTGGATCTGAATGAATGAAATATTCTCATTGAATTCTTTGTTCTGTACAAAGTTGAATGTGCTGACAACAAAATCACACAAAAATCATCAATGGAAATCAAATGTTTTAACCATTGGAGGCCTGGATTTGAAGACACACACAAAATGAAAGTAGAAACAAGTAAAAATGAAAATCAAAACAAGACAAAACAAGACAAAATTAAAGTGGAAACAAGTCAAAATGAGGCTCAGTTTTGTGTGTGGCCTCCACGTGCCTCTATGACCTCCCTACAATGCCTGGGTATGCTCCTGATGAGGTTGCGGATGGTCTCCTGAGGGATCTCCTCCCAGACCTGGACTAAAGCATCCACCAACTCCCGAACAGTCTGTGGTGCAACGTGTCGTTGGTGGATGGAGCGAGTCATGATGTCCCAGATGTGCTCAATCGGATTCAGGTCTGGGGAACGAGCGGGCCTGTCCATAGCTTCAATGCCTTCATCTTGCAGGAACTGCTGACACACTACAGCCACATGAGGTCTGGCATTGTCCTGCATTAGGAAGAACCCATTGCCAACCGCACCAGCATATGGTCTGGCAAGGGGTCTGAGGATCTCATCTCAGTACCTAATGGCAGTCAGGCTACATCTAGTGAGCACATGGAGGGCTGTGCGGCCCTCCAAAGAAATGCCACCCCATGCCATTATTGACACACTGCCAAACTGGTCATGCTGATGGATGTTGCAGATAGCACATAGCTCTCCACAGTGTCTCCAGACTCTGTATTATCTCACGTACTCAGTGTGAACCTGCTTTCATCTGTAAAGAGCACAGGGCGCCAGTGGCGAATTTGCCAATCCTGGTGTTCTGTGGAAAATGCCAAGTGTCCTGCACAGTGTTGGGCAGTGATCTCACCCCCATCTGTGGACATCGGGCCCTCATGCTATCCTCATGGAGTCGGTTTTTAACCGTTTGTGCAGACACATGCATATTTGTGGCCTGCTGGAGGTCATTTTGCAGAACTCTGGCAGTGCTCCTCCTGTTCCTCCTTGCACAAAGGCGGAGGTAGCTGTCCTGCTGCTGGATTGTTGTCCTCCTACGGCCCCCTCCACGTCTCCTAGTGTACTGGCCTGTCTCCTGGTAGTGTCTCCATCCTCTGGATATTACGCTGACAGACACAGCAAACCTTTCCACAGCTCGCATTGATGTGCCATCCTGGATGAGCTGACTACCTGTGCCACTTGTGTGGGTTGTAGAGTCCATCTCATGCTACCACGAGTGTGAAATCACAACCAACATTCAAAAGTGACCAAAACATCATCCAGAAAGCATTGATACTGAGATGTGGTCTGTGGTCCTCACCTGTAAAAACACTCCTTTATTGAGTGTATCTTGATGATTGACAATAATTTCCATCTGATGTCTATTCCATTTACACAACAGCATGTGAAATTGATTGTCAATCAGTGTTGCTTCCTAAGTGGACAGTTTGATTTCACAGAAGTTTTATGAACTTGGAGCTATATTCGGTTGGTTGTGTTCCCTTTAAAGTTCTGAAGAGTGTATGTATATATATACAGTACAGACCAAAAGTTTGGACACACCTTCTCATCTCTAGAACAACTATTAAGAGGAGATTTTGTGCAGCAGGCCTTCATGGTAAAATAGCTGCTAGGAAACCACTGCTAAGGACAGACAACAAGCAGAAGAGACTTGTTTGGGCTAAAGAACACAAGGAATGGACATTAAACCAGTGGAAATCTGTGCTTTCGTCTGATGAGTCCAAATTTGAGATCTTTGGATCCAACCACCGTGTCTTTGTAGAAAAGGTGAACGGATGGACTCTACATGGCTGGGTCCCACCGTGAAGCATGGGGGAGGAGGTATGATGGTGTGGGGGTGCTTTGCTGGTGACACTGTTGGGGATTTATTCAAAATTGAAGGCATACTGAACCAGCATGGCTACCACAACATCTTGCAGCAGCATGCTATTCCATCCGGTTTGCGTTTAGTTGGACCATCATTTATTTTTCAACAGGACAGTGACCCCAAACACACCTCCAGGCTGTGTAAGGGCTATTTGACGAAGGAGGAGAGTGATGGGGTGCTACGCCAGATGACCTGGCCTCCACAGTAACCAGACCTGAACCCAATCGAGATGGTTTGGGGTGAGCTGGACCGCAGAGTGAAGGCAAAAAGGCAAAGAAGTGCTAAGCATTTCTGGGAACTCCTTCAAGACTGTTGGAAAACCATTTCCGGTGACTACCTCTTGAAGCTCATCAAGAGAATGCCAAGAGGGTGCAAAGCAGTAATCAAAGCAAAAGATGGCTACTTTGAAGAACCTAAAATATAAGTCATATTTTCAATTGTTTCACACTTTAAGCATTTCATTCCACATGTTTTCATTAATAGTTTTGATGTCTTCAATGTGAGGCTACAATTTTTAGAATCATGAAAATAAAGAAAACTCTTTGAATGAGAAGGTGTGTACAAACTTTTTGTCTGTACTGTGTGTGTGTGTGTGTGTGTGTGTGTGTGTGTGTGTGTGTGTGTATGTATGTATGTATGTATGTATGTATGTATGTATATATATATATATATATATATATATATA
Organism: Anomaloglossus baeobatrachus; assembly: GCF_048569485.1. NCBI lineage: Eukaryota > Metazoa > Chordata > Amphibia > Anura > Aromobatidae > Anomaloglossus > Anomaloglossus baeobatrachus. The sequence goes on along the minus strand of NC_134356.1, from coordinate 512,161,660 downwards.
TATATATATATATATATATATACAGATACTGAGAATTAAGGCCCTTTCACAGACAGATAAATCTGAGGCAGATCTGTGGTTGCAGTGAAATTGTGGACAATCAGCGCCAGGTTTGTGGCTGTGTACAAATGGAACAATATGTCCATGATTTCACTGCAACCACAGATCTGCCAAAGATTTATCTCTGTGTGACGGGGCCTTAAGGGGCACTTTGCACACTACGACATCGCAGGTGCGATGTCGGAGGGGTCACATCGAAAGTGACGCACTTCCGGCGTCGCACTCGACATCGTAGTGTGTAAATCCTAGATGATATGATTAACGAGCGCAAAATCGTATCATCGGTGTAGTGTCTGGAAATTCCATAATTACGCGACTGCGACAGGTACGATGTTGTTCCTCGTTCCTGCGGCAGCACACATCGCTGTGTGTGAAGCCGCAGGAGCGAGGAACATCTCCTACCTGCGTCCTGCGGCTCACACCGGCTGTGCAGAAGGACAGAGGTGGGCGGGATGTTTACGTCCCGCTCATCTCCGCCCCTCCACTTCTATTGGCCACCTGCCGTGTGACGTCGCTATGACGCCGCACGACCCGCCCCCTTAATAAGGAGGCGGGTCGCCGGCCAGATCGATGTCGCAAGGCAGGTGAGTCCATGTGAAGCTGCCATAGCGATAATGTTCGCTACGGCAGCTATCACCATGATATCGCAGCTGCGACGGGGGCGGGGACTATCGCCTTGGCTTGCGATGTCGTAGTGTGCAAAGTGCCCCTTGCACCCAGTATACAGGGCAGGAGAAGTGGTACTTTATAGTGTATAATTACACCCAGAGTAATTGGCTCCCCATTATATACTGTAATATAGCCCACATTATGAACTGTATACATAGCTTCATGCGCTATACAGTGGTGTGAAAAGTGTCTGCTCCCCTGAATATTCTAAATATTAGGCAAAGATAAGACAAGTAAACACAATGTAATTTATAAATGAAGGTCTTTATTAATAAGGAAATAAGAAATCCAAACTTACAGAGCTCTGTGTGAAAATGTGATTGCCCCCCTCCTTAAAACATAAATTAGGCAGACATGGTTGGTACAGCAGGTGCAGCAGATGCAGCAAGCACGGGTGGTACAGCAGGTGCAGCAGTCATGGATGATACAGCAGGTGCAGCAGATGCAGCAAGCATGGATGGTACAGCAGGTGCAGCAGTCACAGATGGTACAGCAGGTGCAGCAGATGCAGCAAGCACAGATGGTACAGCAGGTGCAGCAGATGCAGCAAGTACGGATGGTACAGCAGGTGCAGCAGTCACAGATGGTACAGCAGATGCAACAAGCACGGATGGTACAGCAGGTGCAGCAGTCACGGATGGTACAGCAGGCGCAGCAGACGCAGCAAACACGGATGATACAGCAGGTGCAGCAGGCACAGCAGGCACGGATGTTACAGCAGGTTCAGCAGTCACTGATGGTATTGCAGGTACAGCAGAAATGTGTCACCCTGGGCAAGCAAGGGGACACAGGTCACACACCACCACACCCTACATCCCAGTTAGGAACACCAAAGCTAAACAAAAATCCTTGTTGCCTTCCTCCAGAGGCTGATGATTCACACCAGGGGGTGGGCCAGGCGGTTGGCTCCGCCCACCGAGGAGTTCACAGCTCTGGAGGCGGGAAGAAACCAGGCAGTCCAGCTAGGGACAGGAGAGGAGTTGAAGTCTAGCTGAGGGCTAGAAAGGAGTAAACAGCTAAGATGAGCTAAGGAAGTGAAAGTAGAAGCAGAGTAAAGTGGTAAAGGAGGAAAGCAAGAGTGGTGACAGAACAGAAAGAGTGGGCAAAAGCCTGAAGTAGTCCAGCTGTGTGCAGGACAGGTCAGCAAGGTCAGCAACGGCGGTGACTGTCTGGAGGGGGACCGTTTGGAAGTTCCTGGAAGGACCCCGGAGGCTGTGTGCCCGGCGGTCTGGAGCAGTGTTCCGAAGGACATTCAGCACCAGGGCAGGGGCCTCTCGGACCCCGGCAAGGCTTGGAGTCGCCAGAATTTGCCAAATCCGTCAGTGAAGGGGACGTAGATCCCCCAACAACCAAGTCCCGATTGAAGGCAACAGCCCAGCCAGTGTAGGAGAGACACCGCCACCGCCAAGGCACCAGTTTCTCAGGGCCAGCGCCTGCGGGCAAAGAGTACAGCTCCTCCGGTCCAGCTTGAAGCCGGGGAGCGGTTTACTGGTGGGGACCCATCGCAACCAACAAGTACACAAAGGTGCTAGGAAGAGAGACATCACCGTCACCTACTGGGAGAGCAAGTGCAGCCGTCCGTGGGACCGTCTTACCAGCCGTTTGGTTTACCGTAAAAACTGTGTCAACGTCTCAGGCTGAGTGAGTACCACAGTGCCGCAAGGCACAGCGCTGCCCCCGTGTCCCTGCGCCCATCAGGCCCTGCATCCCCCGTCTCATCACCGGGCCCCGGGATCACCAACCCCTACCCACGGAGGGGCAACACAACACCTGGCTGCTCCGCATCACCATCCCCGGGATCCCCATATTGAGCAGCGGAGGTGAAATCACCACAACCGTGGGTGGCGTCACGGACAATAAACAACCCCCACACCCAACAAACCCCCTTTCACTCACGGGCGAGGAGTGCCGCTCGAGAAACCCCGGGATCCGGCCTACAGCTCGAGCCACCACTGAGCAGCAACCGCCGGACCCGAGCAGAAGGGGTGAGCGTAGTGTGCTGACACCCTCCTCCCCGCCCGCGACAGAAACATCTGGCACAACATGTGCAGCAGGCATGGATGGTACAGCAGGTGCAGGAAACATGGATGGTACAGCAGGCATGGATGCTACAGCAGGTGCAGCAGCTACTACGGGCACAGATGGTACAGCAGGTACAGTAGGCACGGATGGTACAGCAGGTACAACAGACACGGATGGTACAGCAGGCACGGATGGTACAGCAGGCACGGATGGTACAATACGTGGAGCAAGTACAGCAGGCACAGGTAGTTCAGCAGGTGCAGCAGGTACTGCAGGCAAAGATGGTACAGCAGGTAGAGCAGTCATGAATGGTACAGCAGGTGCAGCAGGTACAGCAGACACAGATGCTACAGCAGACACAGCTGAAAAAAAAAAAAAAAAGTGAGCCGGAGTATGAGATGGTATACATGGAACTTGTGAGACCATGTTCACACTGGCCATGAGACAAAGAGAAACCAAGGAAAAAAAAAATAATGTGAAAACATACCCTGCTGTAACTAAATAAAAGCATAGTGCATATAAACATAGGGTACTTAGTAAACACTGTTTTTGATCAAAAAAAGCATAAAGCTATCGCACCAAACGTCAAGGTGTACCCAGTTGGGATAGTACCTACACTCTCTAATATTAAAACCTTACCATGGGTCTAAAATAGGCCTCAATGTGGCTAAGGGCTGAGAGCGACCGGGTCCCAACAGGACACACACAGTCAGGGGGATTCACAGAATGAAATGTCCAGCTCGCTCAGTACAAACAGGGAGTGGCCCCCTTCTCAGCGAGCTGGACATTTCATTCTGTGAATCCCCCTGACTGTGTGTGTCCTGTTGGGACCCGGTCGCTCTCAGCCCTTAGCCACATTGAGGCCTATTTTAGACCCATGGTAAGGTTTTAATATTAGAGAGTGTAGGTACTATCCCAACTGGGTACACCTTGACGTTTGGTGGGATAGCTTTATGCTTTTTTTGATCAAAAACAGTGTTTACTAAGTACCCTATGTTTATATGCACTATGCTTTTATTTAGTTACAGCAGGGTATGTTTTCACATTATTTTTTTTTTCCTTGGTTTCTCTTTGTCTCATGGCCAGTGTGAACATGGTCTCACAAGTTCCATGTATACCATCTCATACTCCGGCTCACTTTTTGTTTTTATGTAGTTTTTTTGTATTCAGTACAAACAGGGAGTGGCCCCCTTCTCAGCGAGCTGGACATTTCATTCTGTGAATCCCCCTGACTGTGTGTGTCCTGTTGGGACCCGGTCGCTCTCAGACCTTAGCCACATTGAGGCCTATTTTAGACCCATGGTAAGGTTTTAATATTAGAGAGTGTAGGTACTATCCCAACTGGGTACACCTTGACGTTTGGTGGGATAGCTTTATGCTTTTTTTGATCAAAAACAGTGTTTACTAAGTACCCTATGTTTATATGCACTATGCTTTTATTTAGTTACAGCAGGGTATGTTTTCACATTATTTTTTTTTTTTTCCTTGGTTTCTCTTTGTCTCATGGCCAGTGTGAACATGGTCTCACAAGTTCCATGTATACCATCTCATACTCCGGCTCACTTTTTGTTTTTATGTAGTTTTTTTGTATTCAGTACAAACAGGGAGTGGCCCCCTTCTCAGCGAGCTGGACATTTCATTCTGTGAATCCCCCTGACTGTGAGTCCTGTTGGGACCCGGTCGCTCTCAGCCCTTAGCCACATTGAGGCCTATTTTAGACCCATGGTAAGGTTTTAATATTAGAGAGTGTAGGTATTATCCCAACTGGGTACACCTTGACGTTTGGTGGGATAGCTTTATGCTTTTTTTGATCAAAAACAGTGTTTACTAAGTACCCTATGTTTATATGCACTATGCTTTTATTTAGTTACAGCAGGGTATGTTTTCACATTATTTTTTTTTCCTTGGTTTCTCTTAGACACAGCTGGTATGGTAGGTTCAGTTAGGTACTAGTACACAGATACGGGTTAGTAGGTACAGGTAAAAGACACAGAATACAAAAAACGGGACCTAAAAACTAGCAGTGTGTCTCAAGCAAAAAGATCATGTAGCTCAGGCACTTCCCATAGGGTCAGGATGCCCTAGGTACCTAGTGACACTCAGCCATAGGCTGAGAGACACTTCCAGGTCAGGCACACTGGCCCTTTAAGAGCAGACAGTCGCATGTATTTGTGCCCTAAGTGCGCTCTGAGGAGACCTGTGTGGCGTGTGTAGGCCCCTTGAGCTGGCAGGAGGAAAAGGGACAGACGCCACCGCTGAGCAGCTAGGAGGGTGAATCTGCCAGCATCCCTGCAAGGAGGAGGAAGGGGGACAGAGTGGGTATGACTGATAATGTCTTTTCTCACCCCCTAATTTATAATGACACTGTCAAGGATTTCAAATGAATTGGGGTGTGGGAGAGGATGCTATCAGGTACTGACGAAAATTTGGACCTGGTCCCCCACCTACATGTTAGTCTGTATGGACCCTTGTAGCATTCTAGATCCTAAAAAGACACGTGTTCGCCACCATATAGTGACGACCCCCATACTGGCCCCTTACTATAATAATGTCCCCCATTCTGAGTATATTTCTGGTATAATGTCTCTAATTCCAAGTCCCTTCCTGGTATAATGTCCTCCATTCTGAGCCCTTTCCAGTAATAATGTGCCCCATATTGGGCCCCTTCCTGGAATAGTGTCTCTCAACTTAGGCTTTTTTTTAGTATAATATGCTACATTCTGGTCCCCTTCCTGGCATAATGTGCCCCATCCCTGATATAATATGCCTCCTTCTGGTCCCCTTCCTGGTAAAATGTGCCCCATCCTGGGTCCATCCCTGGTATATTGTGACCAATACTGTTCCAATGTGCCTCATTGAGGTCAAAAAAAGATTCTACTCACTTTCCTCCAGCCCATGTCATGTGGTGTCCTCTTCGACAGCCGATGCCGGGGCCGGAAGCTAACGTTGGTGACCAAGCAGCGTCAACGCATGATGTCACTGTCATGTTGCTGATGTCGGGGGGCCCCCTTCACCTCTGGACCCCGCTGCAGCTGCACCGGCGAGATATGTCTGCCCCTGATATAGAAGATACAAGTTGCAAGGTGTGAATATACAGTATCTAATATATAAAGCTGAATGTGTGTGTGTGTGTGTGTGTGTGTGTGTGTGTGTGTGTGTCCAGGATTGGCATCTGCACCGTCGCAGCTACAGCCACAAAATTTTGCACACTCACACTTCTGGACCCCGAAAGCGTCATAGGCTATGTTTTGAGGGGAAATTTTAACCCCACGCTTTACAGTTATTCACCAAAAAACCTGCCTCCATTAAAGCGAATGGAGCTGGGAGCCACAGAGCAGCCAGAACTTCAGAAGAATGCGCAACCACGCCCTTATATGGAATGTTGGCGTGTCACAATGCAGCCAGGGAAAGAGACAGACGCAGACAGGGAAAGAGACAGACACAGACAGGGTAAGAGATAGACACAAAGCGACAGACACAGACAAAGAGACAGACTGACAGGGAAAGAGACAGACACAGACAGAGACAGACACAGGGAAAGAGAAGGAAAGAGACAGACAGGGTAAGAGACAGACAAAGATAGGTAAAGAGACAGGGAAAGAGACAGACACAGGGAAAGAGACAGAGGGAAAGAGACAGACAGGGAAAGAGAGGGAAAGACACAGATAGGGAAAGTGACAGAGATAGATAGACAGACAGGGAAAGAGATATAGACAGACAGGGAAAGAGTTTGAGACAGACAGAGAAAGAGACAGAGACAGACAGGGAAAGAGACAGACAGACAGAAGGGGAGACAGACATTATAATTACATTTATATCTATTTGTTTTGTGGTTTTTGTGTGCAGAATACATTTTTGTTAATACATTCTATTTTGTTAACAGCAGTTGTTAACCCGGGCGAAGCCGGGTAGTGCAGCTAGTATATAATATAGACGATTCTGTCTGCTAGATGCATATATACAATTTAGAGGATATAGGCTGCTGGCTGCGTGTATATAATATAGAGGACACAGGCTGCTGGCTGCATAAATATAATGCCTGTGACATTAGCGATGTATACCGCTTGTTTAACTTTTGCATGCAACTCTCCTAGTTAGTTAGCTCTCGGCAGCACATGAACTGATGAAGGTCAATTGTACAACCAAAACATCTTTTACCCACTGGATGTCCTTCTTTTCTAAAAAAAACACTATTACACCTTATTGGAGTGCCTGGTTATAATTTTAAAGATTGAGATGGAGTCTAGGCGCTCTCTGCAGAGATTGGAGAATCTTCTCTACTCTCGACAACTTCATTCTCCTGATTGTACTGAACATGGCTGCCTCTTTAGCGCATGCACAGTGCACACTTTGTAAAAAATGAATAAAACCACGTATGGTGCTTTTTTCTGCTGGACGCTACTGATGGCAACGAAAAGCTCCAGGGTTTTACAAACTGTGCATAAATTTACGAACGGTTGGCAACCCAGAAACAAATTCTGTCAATGAAAAAAATTGGTCATTTGCACCGCCTCATTGAATAACATTGGTCCATGTGCTGTCCCTTTTCTTTTTACAAATTGCACATGGACCGAAAATATGCTTGTTTGAAAGAACCTTAAAAAGTACCTACAATAATGATTGCAGCCATATCTCCCACCAGAAATTTAAAGGGGTAGTCTCATCTCCAAGATCCTATCCAAATATGTATAATAATAATTAGCAATATTAGTTAGTTGCTAGAGGTTGTAACCCGGAATACCTAATCTACTGCAATGCCCTGCACATGAGGTAAGTGACATAGTGAATCAGGAAAACTATACTACATTTGTAATTGGAGGTTTTTGCTAATATTATTATTATTATTATTATTATTATTATTATTATTATTATTACACTTACTACATATTGGGTTGGGATCTTGAAAATGAGAATAGCCTTTTAAATGTGACAGAAGTAGACACAATTTGGGGATTAGTTGGACAGGTTACTAGAGATGTGTGGACCCCTGGAAGTTCGGTTTGGTGGGTTCACTTTAGATAAAGTTTAGTTTGGGACCCGGACTTGACCTGAACTCCAATGGAAGTCACTAATTGGGCAGTTTGGGTCTCCACCCACATGCACCAAGCCATAAACAGAGTACTTCCAGGAGAGGGTGGGACGGGGTTTTTGCATTTTTTTGTTTGGTGCACACACTATGTCGCGGGCGGAGGAGGGGACGCTGCGCTCTCCCACTGCTCGGGTCCGGCTGCCGCTGCTGCGGCCTGCTGCTTCTCGGTGGCTCGAGCGATGGGCCGGATCCCGGGGACTCGAGCGGCGCTCCTCGCCCGTGAGTGAAAGGGGTTTGGTTGTTGGGATAGTTTATTGTCCGTGACGCCACCCACGGTTGTGGTGATTGTATGGACACCACCGCTGCTCTGTATGGGGATCCCGGGAGCGGTGACAGGGAGCAGCAAAGTTGTTAGTTCTCCCCTCCGTGGGTAGGGGGTGGTTGTCCCGGGGCCCAGTGATGAGGTGGGGGATGCTGGATGGCAGGGCCGGTGCAGGGCTTGGTGGGGTGCAGGGACGCAGGGGCAGCGCTGTGCCTCACGGCACTGTGGTACTCACTCAGCCTGAGACGGTGACACAGTTCTCGGTAAAGCACACGGCTGGAAAGACGGTTCCCACGGACGGCTGCTGTTGCTTTTCCCCGGTAGTTGACGGTGACGGTCTCTGTCCCTGCACCTAATGAAATGTTGGTAGCGATGGGTTCCCACCGGTAACCCGCTCCCCGACTTGGTTATGGGCCGGAGGAGCCCTACTTTGCCCGCAGGTGCTGGCCCTGAGAAACTGGTGCCTTGGCGGTGGCGGTGTCTCTCTCTAACGGTTGGACTGTTGCCTTCAATCGGGACTTGGTTGTTGGGAGACCCAGAGGTCCCCTTCACTGACGGATTTGGCAAATTCACGGCGACTCCTAGCCTTGCCAGGATCCGAAAGGCCCCTGCCAACGGTGCTGACTGCTCTTCGAATACCGCTCCGGTACCGCCGGGCCACCACCCGTCCACGGTCCTTCCGGCAACCTCCAAGCAGCCTCTCCTGCAGACAGTCACCGCCATCTGCTGACCTTGCTGTCTCAGTCCGGGGCACACACCCGGACCAACTTCAGGCTTCCTTAACTGTCACTGTCTCTTCCACTTTACTCCTCTCTCTTGCTCCTCTACCACTCAACTCCTCAACTCATCTCTTCACTCCTTCACTTCCCTAGCTTAACTCCTGGTTTTCCCGCCTCCAGGGCTGTGAACTCCTCGGTGGGCGGAGCCAACCACCTGGCCCACCCCCTGGTGTGGACATCAGCCCCTGGAGGAACGCAACAAGGATTTTTGTGTAGCTTTGGTGTACCTATCTGGCGTGTAGGGTGTGGTGGTGTTATGACCTGTGACCCCTGGCTTGCCCAGGGCGTCACATTTACATCTGATCATACAGTTGTTACCACCAATGTGACCCAGCAAACACTGCAAGCGGCTCGCACTGGGCCGAGCACCGAGCGTACCCGAGCACAGTGATGCACAAAGCACCTGAACTCCGAAACCAAGCTCTGTTTTTTTTGTAAAGTCTGTGTATGGTACGAACGCTGAAAACCGAACCTCGGGTCCACTGATCTCTACAGGTTACCTAGACATGGAATACATATGAAATTGGAAAAGAACAGAAATATAATCAAATTTACACTTTTTTTTATGATATCTTAAAGGGATTTTCCTATATCATAACATGACATATTGCTAGGGTATGCCTTTATAATTGGCAGGACTCTGTCCTCAGAGTCTACTGAGCTCGATCGTGAGAATGAAGTGGAAGCAGCTAAAGCGTAATTTTTCCTCTAGAACTGTGCTCCTGGCCACCACACTGTGCATGGGAATAAAAAGTAAAGCGTTGGTGTCATGGGTGCCTTGACTCCTCATTAAATTATGCTATATCCTAGCGATAAGTCATCACATTATGAAATGTGAAAATCCAAAAGTAATAATAATAATCATAATAAATGCACTACTGTACTTAAAGAAGTTGTCCAGTTACCAAAACTGATTTTTTTTTTTCTGATAAATCTTGCTAATATGTGCCCCTCAACACATCTATTATGTTTTTTCAGCAAAATTACCTTTTATTGTGCACTAGCAGCACACGGTCATTACTGGCTCCAGCTCTGATGGGGTTAATCTCTCCTCTGACTTCCTGTGTTCAGTTCCTACAAGTCCCAGAATTCTTTGTGGCTCTAGGGCGGTGTCTAGCTTATCTAACACACCCATTGTGTCTAATACACCCACTCTGCTCCCACCCAAACCCTCCTCCCTGCCTCTTCCCAGTGGATGCACTGAGATCAATCACACAGAGACAGCAGCAGCTCTACACAGCCAGGGGAAGAAAGTGTGTGTGCACGTATATACAGTGTATGTGTATGTGTGTGTGTATATACAGTGTGTGTGCGTATATAGTGTGTGTGCGTATATAGTGTGTGTGCGTATATAGTGTGTGTGTGTATATACAGTGTGTGTGTGTATATACAGTGTGTGTGTGTATATACAGTGTGTGTGTATATACAGTTTGTGTGTATATACAGTGTGTGTGCGCGTATATACAGTGTGTGTGCGTATATACAGTGTGTGCGTATATACAGTGTGTGTGTATATACAGTGTATGTGCGTATATACAGTGTGTGTGTATATACAGTGTGTGTGTGTGTGTATATACAGTGTGTGTGTGTGTGTGTGTGTATATACAGTGTGTGTGTGTGTATATACAGTGTGTGTGCGTATATACAGTGTGTGTGCGTATATACAGTGTGTGTGCGTATATACAGTGTGTGTGTGTATATATACAGTGTATGTGTGTGTGTATGTCATACTCGCCTGTCTGCAGGGTCCCGGTGCCATGCCTGCTTCCAGCCCCTGTCTCGGTCCCGCCGCTCTGACTGTGTGCAGTCTCCCCGAGGCACGTACGAAGCTTGCAGGACCTGGCCGTGGATCACCTGATGCAGTCACCTGACGCATCAGCTGATCGATTCTCGTGGTGTCGCCGGCTTTTTCGCGCCCGGCCGGCTATCAGCTGATCCTGCCGTCAGGGGACTTCATCAGCTGATTACCGGCAGCTCCTGCAGTGATGGGCCAGGATCAGACTCCGCTGCAGGAGCTGCCGGTAATCAGCACAGACGTGAGTATTTATTTATTTATTTTTTTTTTTTGCACTGATGCTTCAGCTGCTTGTATAATCGGCTTTTATACAATCAGCTGCTGTGTCATGTGATTCACGTAGTTTAACCTGACACATCATCTGATCGCTTTGCCTTCCAGCAAAACCGATCAGATGATATTGGATCCGGATTGGACGGCGCGGGACCCTAACCCAGGATTACTGCGGAGGGGGGTTTATTTCAATAAAGATGGAGTCACTAATTGTGTTGTGTTTTATTTCTAATAAAAATATTTTTCTGTGTGTTGTGTTTTTTTTTTTATCATTACTAGAAATTCATGGTGGCCATGTCTAATATTGGCGTGACACCATGAATTTCGGGCTTAGGGCTAGCTGATAATATACAGCTAGCCCTAACTCCATTATTACCCAGCTAGCCAACCGGCATCAGGGCAGCTGGAAGAGTTGGATACAGCGCCAGAAGATGGCGCTTCTATGAAAGTGCCATTTTCTGGGGTGGCTGCGGACTGCAATTCGCAGTGGGGGTGCCCAGAAAGCTTGGGCACCCTTCACTGTGGATTCCAATCCCCAGCTGCCTAGTTGTACCCGGCTGGACACTAAAATTAGGCGAAGCTTACGTCATTTTTTTTTTAAATTATTTCATGAAATTCATGAAATAATTAATTAAAAAAAAAAAAGGGCTTCTCTATATTTTTGGTTCCCAGCCGGGTACAAATAGGCAGCTGGGGTTTGGGGGAAGCCCGTACCTGCCTGCTGTACCCGGCTAGCATACAAAAATATGGCGAAGCCCATGTCATTTTTTTTTTCTTTTTGGGTAAAAAACTGCATACAGTCCTGGATGGAGGATGCTGAGCCTTGTAGTTCTGCAGCTGCTGTCTGCTCTCCTGCATACACTAGTGAATGGAGGATGCTGAGCCTTGTAGTTCTGCAGCTGCTGTCTGCTCTCCTGCATACAATGAACATTTTGAATAAGGAAATGACATCAGACCTTTTTTTTTTTTTTCATCAACAATCTTTAATGGCATTGTGCACTGATTAAAAACGCAGTGAGCAAAAACGCAGCAAAAAAGGCACCAAATCGCGGCAAAAACGTGACATGCAGCACCGCAGGTGACAGAGCAGAGCAAGTTGGTGACATGTTCTGCTCTGACACATAGTGTGCTGCATATCACTGTATCCACTCTGGGACTTGTTGTGCAGGTGACCGGATGATACATGTCACTAACTTGCTCCACTCTGTGACTTCTGCTGCATTGTTCCAACTGTATACACTCTCACCTGAACAAGTCTCAGAGTGGGGCAGTTAGTGACATGTATCATCCGGTCACCTGCACAAGAAGTCCCAGAGTGGTGAAAGATAGTGACATGCAGCACACTATGTGTCAGAGCAGAGCATGTCACTGTCTCCACTCCGCTGACCTCATAGCCCGTACACGCTGCGATGGATGCAGGGGGACACAGAACAAGTAATCGGCCGACACTGCAGTCATCTGATTACTTGGGATGAATTGAGCAGTAAAATGCTCCGGTGCTCGATGGGCGAAGCCCATGCCGATTTTTTTTTTAAAAAAATTCATTAAAAATAAAAAAACAAAAAAAATCACATTTTTTTGTGGGCTCCCGCTGCATTTTCTATTGCTAAGGGTAACCAAAGCAGCTACTGGCTGCTAGCCCCCACTGCTTGGTGTTACTTTCACTGGCAATAGAAATGCAGGGAAGCATTTTTTTTTTTTATAAAGGTTTTTCCCTGAAAACGTTTTTAAGAAAATGACGTGGGCTTCGCCATATTTTTGTATGCTAGCCAGGTACAGCAGGCAGCTACGGGCTGCCCCCAACCCCCAGCTGCCTAGTTGTACCCGGCTGGGAACCAAAAATATAGATAAGCCCTTTTTTTTCATGAATTTCATGAAATAATTTAAAAAAAAAAAAAAAATGATGTGGGCTTCACCAAATTTTTGAGTCCAGCCAGGTACAACTAGGCAGCTGGGGATTGGAATCCACAGTGCAGGGTGCCCAAACTTTCTGGGCCCCCAACTGCGAATTGCAGTCCACAGCTGCCCCAGAAAATGGCGCTTTCATAGAAGCGCCATCTTCAGGCGCTGTATCCAACTCTTCCAGTGGCCCTGGTGGCAGGTGGCACGCTGGGTAATAAGGGGTTAATACCAGCTATGTTTTACCAGCTGGTATAAAGCCCGAGATTCTTAATGTCAGGCCAAGTTTAACCTGGCTATTAAGAATCTCCAACAAAGGGTTTAAAAAAAAAAAAAAGACATCACACAGAGAAAAATACTTTATTAGAAATAAATACACAGACACAGTAGGAACTCCATGTTTATTACTCCCTCTCACCCCTCCACGATGGAGAGATTTCTGTACTGACCATGCCAGGAGAGAGCGAGGAAAAGAGAGCGAGCGGGGGGGAGAAGAGAGCGAGCGGGGGGGAGAGAAGAGAGAGAGGGGGGAGAGAAGAGAGAGAGGGGGGGGAGAAAAGAGAGAGAGGGGGGAGAGAAGAGAGAGAGGGGGGAGAGAAGAGAGAGAGGGGGGAGAGAAGAGAGAGAGGGGGGGAGAGAAGAGAGAGAGGGGGGGAGAGAAGAGAGAGAGGGGGGGAGAGAAGAGAGAGAGGGGGGGAGAGAAGAGAGAGGGGGGGGGAGAAGAGAGAGGGGGGGGAGAAGAGAGAGAGGGGGGGAGAAGAGAGAGAGGGGGGGAGAAGAGAGAGAGGGGGGGAGAAGAGAGAGAGGGGGGGAGAAGAGAGAGGGGGGGAGAAGAGAGAGAGGGGGGAGAAGAGAGAGAGGGGGGGAGAGGAGAGAGGGGGGGGAGAAGAGAGAGGGGGGGAGAAGAGAGAGAGGGGGGGAGAAGAGAGAGAGGGGGGGGAGAAGAGAGAGAGGGGGGGGAGAAGAGAGAGAGGGGGGGAGAAGAGAGAGAGGGGGGGGAGAAGAGAGAGAGGCTGGGAGAAGAGAGGGGGGGAGAAGAGAGGGGGGAGAAGAGAGGGGGGGAGAAGAGAGAGAGGGGGGGAGAAGAGAGAGAGGGGGGAGAAGAGAGAGGGGGTGGAGAAGAGAGAGGGGGGAGAAGAGAGAGAGGGGGGAGAAGAGAAAGAGGGGGGGAGAAGAGAGAGAGGGGGGGAGAAGAGAGAGAGGGGGGGAGAAGAGAGAGGGGGGGAGAAGAGAGAGAGGGGGGGAGAAGAGAGAGGGGGGGGAGAAGAGAGAGAGGGGGGGAGAAGAGGGGGGAGAAGAGAGAGAGGGGGGGAGAAGAGAGAGAGGGGGGGAGAAGAGAGAGAGGGGTGGGAGAAGAGAGAGAGGGGGGAGAGAGGGAGGGGTTGAGGAGAGAGGGAGGGGGGAGAGAGGGAGGGGGGGAGGAGAGAGGGAGGGGGGAGAGAGGGAGGGGGGAGAGAGGGAGGGGGGGAGGAGAGAGGGAGGGGGGGAGAGAGGGAGGGGGGGGAGAAGAGAGTGGGGAAAGAAGAGGGGGGGCAGAGGTGCTCTGTCACCAACTGTCTCCACTCTGTGACTTGTGGTGCAGGTGACAGAGTGCAGACAGTTGGTCCCATGCAGCAGGACAGGTGGCAGAGCACAGCGGTGACATGCCTGTCAGTGTCTTGCTGCTGGGAGGAGCAGATGATCACACTGCCCGACACCGGCCGCTCTCCTGACATCGCAGCAGAGCGGGCGGGTGGACAGTGTGATCACATACTTACGTGCGGCGGGGGATTCAGCTGAAGACCCCCCCCCTGCACTGCACACTGGCGCCCCGTGTCTCACCATCTGCAGGATGCCGGCTCCACACTGACGTCCTCCGGATCCTCCCTTCGATGCTGAGCTGTGACGTGCGGTAGTTACCGCCCACAGCCCTGTCACTCAATCTGAGTGGCGCCGGCATCCTGTGACGTACCCGTCTTGTTTGAGAGCCCGGAAATGCCGGGACGTCAGAGGATGCCGGCGGCCACAGCTCCAGGGGGTCATGTGACCGGCACTGAGTGTGCAGCATAGCGCTGCTCAGTGCCAGAAATGGAAATACAAGCCAATGGAGAAAATACCTAGAATTGTAAGTAGAACTTCGACAGAAAATAAAAAAAATGGGTGAACCACCCCTTTAATTGTGACTCACCAGTGCCTTCATAGTTTTTTTCATTCTCAGATATTCTCTCTTCTGAATCCTTCATGACCATGTGCAATCCATCACCCATGTATATATCAACACTGACTTGGGAAAATGCTTTTGTCTTACACCGCTTGCACATTATTAGTTCTGTCGCGGGCGGAGGAGGGGACGCTGCGCTCTCCCACTGCTCGGGTCCGGCTTCTGCTGCTACTGCTGCTTGGTGGTGGCTCGAGCGGTGGGCCGGATCCAGGGGACTCGAGCGGCGTTCCTCGCCCGTGAGTGAAAAGGGGAATGGTTTTGGGGATTTATTGTCCGTGACGCCACCCACAGTTGTGGTGAGATTGGTGACACCACCGCTGCTCTGGACGGGGATCCCGGGAGCGATGACAGGGAGCAGCTTGGATGTTATTTCTCCCCTCCGTGGGTAGGGGGGTTAGTTGTCCCGGGGCCCGGTGAGGGGTAGGGATGGTTGGCAGCAGGCGGGTTACGGGGCCCGATGAGGTGCAGGGTCGCGGGGGGCAGCGCTGTGCCGCACGGCACGGTGGTACTCACTCAGCCAGTAACGAATACACAGTCTCTGGTAAAACAAACGGCTGGATGGACGGGTCCCACAGACGGCTGCGGTGTTTCTCCTCCCGGCAGGTTGATGGTGACTGCCTTTTCCTGCACCTATGTAGTGTGTACGGTTCCAATGGGTTCCCACCGGTAACCCGCTTCCCAGCTTGGATGGGTGCTGAAGGAGCCCCTTTTGCCTCCAGGCTCTGGCCCTGGGAACTTTAGCCTTGGCGGTGACTGTGTTTCCCTTCACGGTTTGAGCTGTCGCCTTCTATCGGGACTTGGCTGCTGGGAAACCCCGGAGGTTCCCTTCGCTAACAGATTTGACAAATTCAACGGCGACTCCTAGCCTTGTCGGGGTCCGTAGGCCCTGTCGGATGGTGCTGGCTTCTCTTTGTTCACCGGTCCGGTACCGCCGGGCCACCGCCCGTCCACGGTCCTTACGGCTCACTTCAATCGGCCTCTCCTGCAGACAGTCACCACCGTCTGCCAACCTTGCTGTACCGTCCAGGCCACACACCCGGACCGTTTTCTGTCTGCTCCTTCACCACTTTACTTCCTCCTCACTCCTCAAACTTCAAACTCCATCCCTTCACTCACTAACTGCCTCCTTTTCCCGCCTCCAGGACTGTGTACTCCTCGGTGGGCGGGACCAACCGCCTGGCCCACCCCCTGGTGTGGACATCAGCCCCTGGAGGAAGGCAACAAGGATTTTGTGTTTTGGCTTTGGTGTGCCTGACCGGGGTGTGGGGTGTGTTGGTGTAGTTCCTGTGACGACCTGGCTTGTCCAGGGCGCCACAGTTCTCTTGCCTATTGTAAATAGCCAACTTAACACTTCCAGTCATCCCTTTAGGTTATATTTTAATTTCTCATTTGCTCTTATTAAAAAAAACAAAACTAAAAGTGTCCAAAACAGATTTGAGATTTCTTAAAAAAAAAAAAAAACTCAACAAAAAACTTTGGCTGACTAAATAAAGCAAGTGGATCACATGTGACATAGTAGACTATTTTGGTCTCTCATTTATCAGGTCATTCAATTTGGTTACTTTATTTTTTTTTTTTTGCTGCTCAGCATTTTAGTATGTGGAAACTACAAAGCCATAATAATAATAATAATAATAATATTAATTTCCACAGCACTTTAAAGATGTCATCCCTGTCCCCATTGGGGCTCACAATCTAAATTCCCTATTAGTGATGACTGAGCACTACCATGCCCAGGTGCTCAGTACTCTAAACAACCAGGTTAGATGGGCTCGACGCGAGTACCGAGAATAATGGAAGTCAATGAGGATTTGAGCACTTTTCTGGATCATCTTCCGGAAAGATGCTCAAGTTCCCATTTGACTTTCATTATGCTCGGGCATCTGAGCTGCTCATTTCAAGCACCTGTGCATGGTAGTGCTCACTCATCACTATTCCCTATCATTCTGTCTTTGAAGAGTTGGAGGAAACGCATGCAAACACAAGAATAATATACAAACTCCTTCCAGATGTTGTCCTGGTGGGATATGAACCAAGATCAAAGCACTGTAAAGCAACAGTGCTAACCACTGAGCCACCGTGCTACCTCTGGTCAGTGTAAATGGAATAGAGGAAAAGGGATCAAGAATAGATACTCAGTGCTAATGAAAGTTAGTATGCGATGTTACTAAAATTGTCTCTCTAGTAAAGGAGACAAACTCTAGCACAGCGCCACCTATTGGAAGTAGCGATCCTAAAAGTCACAAGTGGATTTTTAACAATCCTTTGCAATATGACTCAGGATATATAAGCCAGATCAGAATCCCAATTTGCAGACACGGTGTTTCGGGGTGCTTGCCCCTCGTCAGTGCAAAGTATGGGGGTGTCTGATCTGGCTCATGAGAAAGCTATGTGGGGACCACGGGGGAACACTATTCTCCTTAAGGAGACTTTGCAAGCCAGTCTGGCTGCCAAGTAAGGGGACTTAGAGGGGCGTGGCAGCTATAAGAAATATTCAAATTGTCTCTCCAGTAAAGGAGACAAACTCTAGCACAGCGCCACCTATTGGAAGTAGCGATCCTAAAAGTCACAAGTGGATTTTAAACAATCCTTTGCAATATGACTCAGGATATATAAGCCAGATCAGAATCCCAATTTGCAGACACGGTGTTTCGGGGTGCTTGCCCCTCGTCAGTGCAAAGTATGGGGGTATGTGATGTTAGAAATGTTAGAAATGTTGAATCTAGCAGCCTCTGAGTTAAATTTACATAAATAAGTAGAACAACATCCAATGTTCGCTTATTCATTTGGTGATTAATTCCCTTTAGGTTAGAGTGTAAGGTCACTGCATACATAATATGCTGACACTTCATAAATGAGAGATAACAATAATAACAACAATCCCAACAGTTAAATGTTTGAAACTCCAGTCGCACCACATTCTGTATTTCTGTAAATGTATGCTTGGAAATATCATGATTTATTTATAATTAGTGAAAAAATATTTGGTATTCTTTGTCATGTAATATGTAGTATACTGTTACAAAAGCTATTCTCTTTTTTTCTAAGTATTGATTTCTTTATACCAAAGCCCATGTTCAGTCATGAGCTGAAAAATATTATGCAAGTCAGTATCTATAGGTGATGATATGTACAGTATTTTCCTTAGTTCTTCCCCCTTGGCTTCTAACTAGCACAGCTTTATTAGGGCAGAGCCATAATCTGTTACTACAATTTAGCTTCAATGGTTGCTGGGAGTTTTAAAAGCGTGGTTCACTACATAGCATTACTGGAAACATCGATATAACGTTAAGAAACAAGGCTTTTCTCAAATACCTTGTATTGGCAAGAGTGCCTGTGAGCAGTGCTATCGCGGTTCACTCATCCCCATCGCGTGACCCCCGGGGTTCCATGACTTCTGAGATCCGGTGATGTCACGTCAACTTCCAGTTGACCTGACATCATTGAAGCAGGCCCCAGTTTCCATGAGTGACTGGGCTGTAGACGGAGTTTCGCCACACATCACAGCCCAGCATCGCTCCTGTTTGCAGTGCTCTGCAGCAAAGGAGGGAGGGCGCAAGATGTGAAAACTCGAGCGGTGAAACTCTGCCCATAGCCCAATCACTCAGGGAGACTCAGGCCGCCTCGGTGATATTTGATCAACTGGAAGTTGACGTGACATCACAGAATTTCAGAGGACACTGAGCCCAGGGATCATGCAGTGGGGATAAGCAGACCGCAATAGAATGAAAAGCCTTGTTTCTGAACATTATATCGATGTAGCCGGTAATGCTAACTAGTGAACCACCCCTTTAGGTAGTCTAAGGCCATGTGCGCACGTTGCTTTTTTTCCTGCGTTTTGGCTGCGTTTAAAACTGCAGCGTGTCATTGTCAAAATGCATGTGTTTTGCTTCCCCAGCAAAGTCTATGAGAAGTCAGCAAATTCCATGCTCATGTTGCTTTTTTAAATGCAGCATTTTGGATGCCAAATATTTGACAAAATCGATGCTTTTAAAAAAGCAGCATGTCACTTCTTTTGTGCGTTTTGGTTGCATTTTGCACCCATTGAAATGAATGAGGTATGTCAAAACGCAACCAAAATGTTTAGCTGTGCACTTACACTGCATTTTTGTTGCGTTCTACATGCTTTTTTGACAAACAAAACGCAGGTCTTTCGGTCTCTCTCTGTCAATGTCAGTGTCTCTCTGTCGGTCAGTCTCTTTCTCTCTCTTTGTCGATCGGTCTCTCCCTCTTCCCCCCCTCTCTCATACTCACCAATCACCGATCACTGGTGCAGCGCTGCACAGCTGTCACAAAGCTCCGGCTTCTCCAGCTTTTGAAAATGCCGGCCTCTCATTATTCCATCTCATATTCACTGCTTCCCCCACTCACCAGCACCTATGATTGGTTGCATTCAGATGAGCCCCCATGCGGAGTGACAGCTATCTCACTGAAACCAATCACAGCCACTGGTGGTCGGATCTATATTGTGCAGTAAAATAAATAAATAAATAATTTAAAAAAAAAACGACGTGCGGTCTTTCTCAATTTTGATACCAGCCAAGGTAAAGCCACACGGCTGAAGGCTGGTATTCTCAGAATGGGGAGTCCCATGTTCTGGGGTGCACCCCAGCCTAAAAATATCAGCCAGATGCGACAGTCCCGGGACTCTACCCGGCTCATCCCGAATTGCCCTGGCGCGGTGGCAATCGGGGTAGTAAGGAGTTAGTGGCAGCCCATAGCTAGGTTAATCATGGCAGGCATCTATGAGACACATCACATGGTTAATCTGTAAGTTAAAGAAAATAAACACATACACCCAAAAAATTCTTTATTTGGAATAAAAGACAAAAAAAACCTACCATCTTTCACCACTTTATTAATCCCCAAACACCCATCCAGGTCCGACGTAATCCACATGAGGTCCCACAACGCTTTCAGCTTTGCTACATCGGAAGCTGACAGCAAGCGGCCGTAGAACACGACTGCTCACTGTGAGCTCCACACAGCAACTGAAGTGAGTCGTGCTATCAGCGATGATGTCACTCAGTTTACCTGCAGCAACCGCTGTATCCTCCAACTGTGACAGCAAGTCGCCCGAATGACTGAAGTGAGCCGCGCGATCAGCAGTACCCTCACTCAGGTGATTTGCGTTCTCGGGTGGAGGACTTCAGCTGGCTGCGGGAAACCTGAGTGACAGCAGTACTGATCACGTGGCTCACTTCAGTCAATCAAGGGATTTACGGTCACCGGTGAGTCCTTCACCGGTGACCGCAAATCAGGCCGTGGCACACAGACAGAGCAGCGCAAGGACAATGAATTGGGTGAAGTTTATCAGAGTTCATTCTGATTGCGCGGCTCTGTCTCGCAGCCAGCCATGCTCTATGGGGATGTAGCAGAGCCGAGTGGGACCACACTGTCAAAAATGCATCCAAGATGCATTCAAAACGCATTCAAAATGCATTCAAAATGCATGCGTTTTGGATGCATTTTGTTTTGTCAAACGCAGTGTTTACAGTTGTCCAGTCTACCAGAGGGTGCATTTTTTTCTGCACTTGACAGAACGCAGCGTTTGAACATACCATTAGACACGTCCCCTGTTTATTATTGGTTAAAGAAGTGGTTCACCCATATTCATTATTGGCCATACCGATATTATGTTCAGAAACAAGGTTTCTCTCAAATACCTTGTGTTGCCAGCAGTGCCTGTGAGCGGCGCTATTGCGGACCTCTCTTCTCCATCGTGTGAACCCCGGGTTCCGTGACCTCTGGGATCCGGTGATGTCACATCAACTTCCTGTTCACCTGACATCACCGAGGTCGGTCCCAGTCTCCATGAATGACTGGGCTGTGGGCGAAGTTTCACCGCTCGTTACAGCCCAGCGTCTCCTGCCTGCTCGCTCTGCAGTTAAGGAGGAGGGAGCAGGGGGTGCTGAGCTGTGACGCTGGGCTGTGACGAGCTATGAAACTCCGCCCACAGCCCAGTCATTCATGGAGACTGGGGCCGCCTCAGTTGACGTGACATCATCCGGATCCCAGTGGTCACGGAGCCCGGGGGTTACGCGAAGGGGGTGAGTGGATTGCAATAGCGCCGCTCACAGGCACTATTGGCAACACAAGGTATTTGAGAGAAACATTTTTTCTCAACATAATATCGATATGGCTAATAATGAAAAGGAGTGAACCACCCCTTTTAGGTTTCTGCTTTCTCCCTCCCTCTACAGCTCCTCTTCCTCAGGTTGGCTGCTGTGTATAAAAACAAGTCTGCCATGGGCTCAGCTGGAAACCAGTGCATCAAGAGCTGATTTATATTACACCAAGGAAAGAATGATTATAAAGTACAGATTACATCATGATTATACCAAACACAAACTACAAAAAAGGTTTAGTTCTCTTTCTGAATATAAGTAGTGATGATCTTCTAATCCAGGTCAAATGACCATGTGCGTAAAGTCTGTTAGAAACCTTAGATCAAAAAACTATTTCAGACAGATTTGGCAATGCTTAAACTACAGTATCTGTAAGATCCCAGTGGAAACCCAGGCTTTCACCTTTTCATACATGGATCTGGACTTTAATGGGGTTACCTTGGTTGCTTCACGTGATGGCTGCTGGCTGGAGGAGCGATCTGGTGGCAAGAGAAGACTTCCTAGCTGGGTCAGTAACTGGAGAGACAGAGCAAAGAGAGATTAAAAAATCCAAAGATGAAGTCTGAAGAATAGCCGGGGTCAGATACTAGGTAATCAGTCAGGCCCACTCATTATGCTCATTGCATATGTGGCGCCCCTGGCGCCACAGAGGTACTGCACCTCAGCCAGAGGTGTGGTATCCCATCCTGAGTAGGAAGGGGGTCATCTACCGGTTCACAGACAAAACCTGCACACACCAATTGGTAGGTCACACACCGGGTCAGGGTTTAAGGCAGGACCCAATTAAGTCCCCATAACCAGTTATACTGGTTGCTACTCTCAGCATTAAGTCCCAATCACTGGCCTGAGGGGGTGGAGCCTAGCAAGGGGGAGTGTGGGAGGAGTCGGGGGAGTGGTGAGAGGAACCAGTCAGTTCAAGTTGAAAGTCAGTCAGAGAGAGACAAGGGAGAGAGAGGGAGTTGAGGAGTGTGTGAGGTGGGCTGTCAGGAAAGTGACAGCGGACAGAAAGACCAAGTCAGAAGGAGGTTCTGGTGAAGATCCTGGGGTCTTGCTAGGCCCAGGTGACACCGATAGAAGGGATTCCAGGGTTTCACGGAAGTACGAATGTCCCGTTGACCTGTTCCACTAGAAATACCGGGTGGAGGAATCCAGCTGCAACACAGGGACAGTCCCTAGACTGAAAGAAGGAAGACATTACTTATAGCAAATCTGACGGCCCGAGAGATCGTTTCAGGCGCCGAGGCCACAACCTGCCACAGATGACCTGCAAGGGGGAGCAATAAAAGATCTAAGTCAGCCACCCTTTGGACAGGCTTGGTGGCGGAGGCGCAGGACAGCCTAGTGCAGTTCGGCGCTAGCGAGACAGCCAGAAAGGACACATTGAGGAGTGCACTGGTACTGACCCTTGAACTATTAGGGATCGGCGGAGGCCCATGACGGCGGATCCTGGCATACCGCTGGCAACCGGTCAGCTGCAGTGTTGAAACTAACAGTGAGTAAACATCTTGACTGCAAGTTCCGTGTCGTCTGCTTTGTCTCGCACCTCATCAATAAACACCATAGACTTTTTAAAAGGTTGCCCTGGGGTACCCGCTCCACCTGTGGGGAGCAAGAGACACCTCAGCTGCCACAACATCAGCCCCGGAGGTCCCTTCTAGCAGCTGCGGCTTCATAGACGCACAATTCCACAGGTGGCGCGTCACGAATTTCAATAAACTACAACTCCCATCAATACCTCCCCCATCAGACACATTGACTCCGCCAGGGTCACGGAGTTGGGCCCCGCCACTACTGACTATCCCGGACTAGTCCGGCCCGACAACGAGTCACCTAAGGCCCTGGGGCGGGCAAGTCACATATTCACTGCACTGTGGACCCAGATGTAACAGCGCCAGAAACAGCAGCACTGGAGACATCAGCACCACGGACAGCAGTGTCGGGGACAGGGGAGTATAAAGTTTCTGATCTCCGTGTGGTATCATGCCAAAATCACAGTACATGGAGGGCCATACGTACCTTTACCAAGTCAGTGAAAAACGTGTGCGTTTTTCACTGACACGTGAAAGAGGCCTCAGAGAAAATGTAACCAATTTTGGAAGGACAAGCGACCATCAAGTTGATGTTTAATGTTCATGTTTGTTCATTTTTAATTTCGACTCCTGATCCCTTTGTTTATACAGTAGATAAAGCCCTATCTGAACAGTCTGGTAGCGGATAATTCTACTCTCCATATTAAAACACCAATACTCAACAGAACATGAATATGTACTGTATGTTGTGGTGGGTAATGAGGAGTTTGCACGGGAAAGTGCAATATATTTATCTAGGATGAATGGAATAGCTTTACCGGATGTGGACCATAGCGACTACTCATTTGTCCTGGTAATTCTGGAAATAACATTATATTACAAAATTGATCTTTTTCTATAAACTGGTATTTTTATGGTTCTTAACTGTTATGTGTAAAATGTTATAATGGTGCTTTTTTTACTGCAGGAAAATTTACTGACAGCTAACAGCTCCGCCCTATTTGTGTGACAGCTTTACGCGTTGTTAATAGTCTGTCATGTCATAGTATAATGTTGCATTTTGACATTTTGCTTTCTGCACTACAGCAGTCCGGGAACAGCCTTCCTCATCTAGATGACAGTGACCTTCTAGGATTACTAACATTAATACTTGTACTCATGAACACAGACAGTGCCAGCAGAAATTTTGCCAATAATTATTATGCCATCAGATTTACTACTGTATTTCCTTTTATGAGGAAACTAAATAAATAGTGGATTTACCCACCACCGGATACTAGTTATAAAGAAATGCTTTGGACAGTTCTGGAATACTCTCTGGTATATTTATTATATATTATTATATATTATAATTTTTCTTTTCATATTGAGTCCAATGTACATTAGGCCCAGGCCATATGATAAACATACAGTGATCTGCAGCACAGTCACCGTTACGGTACTGTAAAGAGGCCTCCATCTGTATGATCATAATATGTTTAGGACAGACCTTAAAGGGAACTGTCACCAGATTCGGTGACTATAAGGTGCAGCCACCACCACGGCGCTCTTATACACAGCATTCCAGAATACTGTATAGAAGAGCCGCTGTGTAGAACATAAAAAAACGTTTTTTTTAATTGTGGCGCCCTTTGAGGCTTCAGTCGCCACATAGGTACTGCACCTCAGCCAGAGGTGTGGTATTCCATCCTGGGTAAGGAGGAGGTCAACACTTGTTCACACAAAATCACAACACCCAGGCTCAGAAACACCTTATCAGACATGGCAAGGGCGTGATTATTCCCGAAGCCAGGCTGGGAGGGGGAAGTCTTAGGAGTGGGAACACAATAGTACAAGTGGGAACACAGCGTGGAGTGTGGAGGCATAGTGGGGTAGGAATAGTCAGGAGAAGGAGAGGAGCAGTGGAGGAGCGAAGACCCGTGGCCTGGAGCTGGTACCGCTCGGCCAGGGCACAGACAAAAGGGTTCCTAGAGACCACAGGAAGTGCAACGTCCTCCCGTGGCCTTGTTCCACACATAATCCACAAGTGGAAGGGCTTGGCCGCAAAACGTAGACTGGTCCCCAGGCTAGAGGAGAAGAACCTACGTACTCCACTAGAAAAATCAGTTGAGGTGACTACACGTGTCGTGGGCGGCGGGGCGCTGCGCTCGCTAACGCTGCAGTCCGGCGCTGCTGCTCGGTGGC
The DNA here is from genome assembly GCF_048569485.1 of Anomaloglossus baeobatrachus. Taxonomy (NCBI): domain Eukaryota; kingdom Metazoa; phylum Chordata; class Amphibia; order Anura; family Aromobatidae; genus Anomaloglossus; species Anomaloglossus baeobatrachus. Next base: position 512,136,771 of record NC_134356.1, on the reverse strand, counting down.
TCGAGCGGTGGGCCGGATCTGGGGACTCGAGTGGCGCTCCTCGCCCAAGAGTGAAAAGGGGGGTGGTTTGTTTGGGGATTTAGTCCGTGACGCCACCCACGGATTGTGGTGAAGATGGGCACCACCGCTGCTGGTGACGGGGATCCCGGGAGCGATGGTAGGGAGCAGCTGGGATGTTGTTTTCCCCCTCCGTGGGTAAGGGTTGGTGGTCCCGGGGCCCGGTGGTGTGACGGGCAGGCAGGGTCGGTGAGGTGCAGGGTTGCAGGGACAGCGTGGCGCGGTGCCGGATGGCACGGGTGTACTCACTCAGCAAAAGAGGCACAAAGTCTCCGGTGAACCAAACGGCTGCATAGAGGGGTCCCGCAGCCGGCTGCTGTGTCTCTCCCCGGACAGGTGATGGTGGCTGTCTCTCCCTGCACCTTTGTGTACTGCGTTGACTCCAATGGCTTCCCAACGGTAGTCCGCTCCCCGGTGTAGACACCGGAGGAGCCCGTTTTGCCCGCAGGCACTGGCCCTTGGACTTCTAGCCGGTGGCGGTGGCTGTATGTCCTCACGGTGTGAGCGGTTGCCTTCAATTGGGACTTGGTTGTTAGGGAACCCCGGGGGTTCCTGTCACATTCGGATTTGACTATTAACGGCGGCTCCAAGCCTGGTCGGGGTCCGATGGCCCTGCCTGGGTGTGTTTAGCTTCACTCCGTTCCCCGGTCCGGTACCGGTGGGCCACCACCAAGCCCCGGTCCTTACGGCTCTGCGGAGTTCCACTAACTCCTGCAAACGGCCACCACCGTCTGCCAACCTTGCTGCCAGTGCCTGGGCTCCGACCCAGACACCTCAAGTACGTGACCTCTCACTTTCACCTCATGAATAAATCTGTCACTTTTACCACCTCCAGGCCTGTGAACTCCTCGGTGGGCGGGGCCAACCACCTGGCTCCGCCCCACCTGGTGTGGACATCAGACCCTGGGGGGAGGCAACAAGGGTTTTGTGTCTGACTAATGTAACTGTCCGAGGGTGGGGGGGGGTGTTTTGTCTGTGGCTACCTGGCTAGTCCAGGGCGCCACATTCCCCCTTGGTGAAATGCAGACCGTCCGTGGGCTGCCCGTCCATCACCGGTTTTATTTTTCTAAACTGTAAAAATATAAATAACATGTAAACGGTAAACATATCAACATAAGCATTCTTCTGGTCACTTTAAACGTTACACATATAAAACATTTTTAATACTGACGGATGGACGGATGTCTTCCGCTCTCCCACCCAAGCAACCTAGCCCTGATGCTGCCCCTAAGAAGTGGGCAGCACCCCTTGACCCCAGTCCAGGTTCAGGCTGCCCGAGCGGGAACGGGTACGGTGTCTCGCACCCGACTGTCACTTCAGGGGACCCCACGTCCAGGGGGACCCCTGACCCCCGGAGGATCGCCACCGGTTACAGTAGTGGCGGGCCTGGGGCATCTCTTTCCTCCAGGCCCATCCTCCAAATCAGCCTCTCCGGAGGCGGCAATGGTATCCATCCCACAACATTATTTACAGGCCCAAAAGTTCGTGGGTGGCCTGCTAGTTCTCGGCCATGTTCATGAGTAGTTCCTCATGTGGGTATGGGGGTGAACTTAATAAAAGGGCAACTCCAGTCCCAACGGGGACGGTTCTTTTTTCAGACGGTAATCAGATGATTTTTCAAATTAATTAATGTTCATTTTGCTGAGGGTCCCAATGGGGGACAACAGGATGCAACTGTGGACCGCTGCCTTCACTTTAGGTCGACCTCCTCATAGATTTTCTCCACCTTGACATCCTGACGGCAAGGTGGAGGAAGGGACTGGGACTCCACCTGGAAACTACGGCCTTCCCTCACCTTTACATCGAGGGCAAACCAGCCCCTCTCCCCGCAGTGTCGAGTGTAGGACACGAGGTCACCTGGCAGCAGGTCTCAGCCTGGGTGGCCCGCCGGCAGATGGGCATGCATGTCTCGGCGAGCCACGAACACCTCAGCCTCCAGGCCTGGCTCATAAATGAAGCCGTACCCCCGATGGGGATCAATTCTCCGGACCTGACCTTCATACACCGGGCCCCGTACCTGGAATGTAGCATGGCGGACGTTGTCCTTCTCGCGGATGTTGCGAGCCACCACTTCGGCTCTTTGTCGCTCCCTCTCAGCAATTTCCCGGCCCAAAGGGGTCGGCTCCCTGTCCCAATAAGGGGCGTCTGCATGCCCCCGAGCATGGGTCGGGCCCCGCGGGACTTCCTTCATGCTGCCCACAACTGGCGCCCTTTTTGGAAGGTCCCGAGGTGACATGCCCTGGGGTGCTGCCTCACAGCGGCGACCCGGCGCAGCCTCAGCCGAGGTTTGGGATATGGGAACAGGGGTCCTCACCGGCTGGACCTCTGCCTCCTTCTGAACTGAACGGACTACCGGAGCCGGGACGGACTTAGGGGCGGCCACTTCTGGTGCCGACGGCTCTTCTTCGCAGACGGGCACCTCCCACTGGATCTTCCATGGCAGCGGTGCGGGTCGTCTGCGGACATCGCTTGCAGGCTGGTCCTCCAGGGCGGACGGCCGGAGCGCCGCTACGGGTGGTGGGGGTAGCGGGCCTAGTGGCGGGGCAGCAGCAGCCGAAATGGCTCGCGGGGGAGGCAGCAAGGTGAGCAGACGCAGACCGGGCCCCTCAGCCGCAGCGACCGGTCCCTCGGGGACACAGGGGCGTGGGTCACCTACCCGCTCCTCCAACTCTGTCTCCGCCTCGCGTCTCCGCACGGCTGCCGCCACTTCAGCCATGTCGGCCATCCATTCTTCCACGAGGGACTGCACTTGGGCCTGCAGGCGGCTGCACATTTGTGTGGTCCGGACCTCCACCCACGCCGCTGTTCCTGGCGTGGGCTCTGGGGTTTCAGCGGTGCCGGACGGACGGGACATCTTGTGCAGCGGTATTCCAGGAACCAAGTGGCTTGCAGAGTCCTGGCGTCCCTGCTCTTATGGCATCGGTTTCATCAGGCAGGTTTTTACCCGCCCCCCCCCCCTTGGTTCTCTTTAGCACTTCCGCTTGTTGTGGGCAGGTCTTTGCTTTCGCGCCTTCCCTGCTCGGGGAAGACGCTCGAGCGGGAAATCTTCGCGCCAAAGATGGCGGCGCTTCAAATTTTTCTGCCGGACGCCGCCGGCTGAGACCACAAGGCGCACTTCTACCGGTAGGTAGATTGGTTATATCCTGTTCGTGATGCCAAGTTGTCAGGGGCGGCGGGGCGCTGCGCTCGCTGACGCTCGGGTCCGGCGCTGTTGCTGCTGCTCGGTGGCTCGAGCGGTGGGCCGGATCCGGGGACTCGAGCGGCGCTCCTCGCCCGTGAGTGAAAAGGGGGGTGGTTTGTTTGGGGATTTAGTCCGTGACGCCACCCACGGGTTTTGGTGAAGATGGGCACCACCGCTGCTGGTGACGGGGATCCCAGGAGCGATGGTAGGGAGCAGCTGGGATGTTGTTTTCCCCCTCCGTGGGTAAGGGTTGGTGGTCCCGGGGCCCGGTGGTGTGACGGGGAGGCAGGGTCGGTGAGGTGCAGGGTTCCAGGGACAGCGCGGCGTGGTGCTGGATGGCACGGGTGTACTCACTCAGCAAAAGAGGCACAAAGTCTCCGGTGAACCAAACGGCTGCATAGAGGGGTCCCGCAGCCGGCTGCTGTGTCTCTCCCCAGACAGGTGATGGTGGCTGTCTCTCCCTGCACCTTTGTGTACTGCGTTGACTCCAATGGCTTCCCAACGGTAGTCCACTCCCCGGTGTTTAGATACCGGAGGAGCCCGTTTTGCCCGCAGGCGCTGGCCCTTGGACTTCTAGCCGGTGGCGGTGGCTGTATGTCCTCACAGTGTGAGCGGTTGCCTTCAATCGGGACTTGGTTGTTAGGGAAGCCCGGGGGTTCCTGTCACATTCGGATTTGACTATTAATGGCGGCTCCAAGCCTGGTCGGGGTCTGATGGCCCTGCCTGGGTGTGCTTAGCTTCACTCCGTTCCCCAGTCTGGTACCGGTTGGCCACCTCCCGGTCCTTACGGCTCTGCGGAGTTCCACTAACTCCTGCAGACGGCCACCACCGTCTGCCAACCTTGCTGTCAGTGCCTGGGTTCCGACCCAGACACCTCAAGTACGTGACCTCTCACTTTCACCTCTTGAACAAATCTGTCACTTTTCCCGCCTCCAGGCCTGTGAACTCCTCGGTGGGCGGGGCCAACCGCCTGGCTCTGCCCCACCTGGTGTGGACATCAGACCCTGGAGGGAGGCACAAAGGGTTTTGTGTCTGACTAATGTAACTTTCCGGAGGTGGGGGTGTGTGTGTGTTTTGTCTGTGGCTACCTAGCTCGTCCAGGGCGCCACACACGTACCGAAGCCACCACTGCACACAAATTCACTGGAAGGTAACCCTCAAGGACCAGGGGATAGAGCTTCACGCCATCCTGAACTGTATCAGTTCACGGCACCATGAACTGTAACAGTTCACGGCACTGATACAGGGTTCAGTGAGCGAAGGCGCAACACAGGAGGGAGAAGCAGGCGCAGGAAGACGGCCAGGAAAGGGTACACTTAAGAATGATGCACCGGACTCGACCTCCGAACTACCCGGGATCGGCTGGAGCTCATCACAGTGAATCCCGGCACTCCAAAGGTGGTCACTGGAATGACCTTGGAACCTGCTATATTGAGTAAAAACCTTGAGACTGCACCCCCCGTGATGTTCCGCTATTCATCTGTACCTCCGGCCCTGCAACCCCCACCAGCATAGACATGTCATGTTTTCAGGATTTCCTTAGTATTGCACAGGTGAGAGAAAATGTGGCAATTTCTGATGTTTTGATAATGATTCCATACTGAGCAATGATAAGGAAATCTTGAAAACGTGATCTGTTGGGGGCTCTAAAGACTGGAGTTTAGCAAACTTATCTAAACAATAAGATCACAGGCTGTGACAACTACAGGGCAAATAAGCTCATGGGATGCTTTTTTTTTGTATATTCTCTGCACAAAAAGAGTTTTCACTCCAAGCTCTTATACACAAACCAGGTCATGTACCCCCTAAAAAAAACAAGAATAAAACCTTGTATGGGCTCTAAAGAAACCTCAGCAAGATTCCTTACCTACACATACCGTAAGTCTCTGGTAATACAGCATTTAGTAGGTCAGACTTTGCTACCACTAAGAATACACAGCTTTCTTGTCTCTGAACCAGTCTACATCCTATAGAGTAGATTCATTCGCCTAACTTCATCATTAGAATTTAATGAGAAAACCTGTACTGGGTGTAGAGCAAGTGGAACAAAAATCATTTCAAATTCTTCTACATATACTATATAGAAAAATGCCTTATTCTATGTACACAGAAGGCATTTTTCTCTCAAATGTTGATCACAAATTAGTCTAAATTTGTGTTAATAAGCACTTCTCTTTTGCCGAGAATGGATTTCATTGTACAGGGCAGATGGCAGACTGGCATATGATGGTCGCTACAGATATTGACTGGTTTTCTGACTCCCAAATCCCTCCACCTGATCCCTCTAATACTGTAAAACTGCACATTTTAGAGTGGACTTTTATTATGGCCAGCCTAAAGGTGGTGTCACACACAGCGACGACGACAACGACGTCGCTGCTACGTCACCATTTTCTGTGACGTAGCAGCGATGTCCCGTCGCTGTCACTGTGTGTGACATCCAGCAACAAGCTGGCCCCTGCTGTGAGGTCGCTGCTCGTTGCTGAATGCCCAGCTTCATTTTTTGGTCGTCGCTCTCCCGCTGTGACGCACAGATCGCTGTGTGTAACAGCGAGAGAGCGACGAAATGAAGCGACCAGGGAGCAGGAGCCGGCGTCTGGCAGCTGCGGTAAGCTGTAACCAGGGTAAACATCGGGTAACCAAGGGAAGACCTTTCCCTGGTTACCCGATATTTACCTTCGTTACCATCGTCTGCCGCTCTCGCTGCCAGTGTCGGCTCCCTGCTCTCTGCACATGTAGCTGCAGTACACATCGGGTAATTAACCCGATGTGTACTGTAGCTAGGAGTGCAGGGAGCCAGCGCTAACCAGTGTGCGCGGCTCCCTGCTCTCTGCACATGTAGCACATCGACGCGTGTCATTATGATCGCTGCTGCGTCTGCTGTGTTTGACAGCTAGGCAGCGATCATAACAGCGACTTACAAGGTCGCTGTTGCGTCACAGAAAATGGTGACGTAACAGCGACGTCGTTGTCGCTGTCGCTATGTGTGAACCCAGCTTAAGGCACACCTGTGCAATAATCATGGTGTGAAATTAGCATTTGGATATGCCACAGCTGTCAGGTGGATGGATTATCTCTGCAAAAGAGAAGCGCTCACTAAAATCTCTTTCACATGTCCATGCAAAACCCACAAGTCCATGGTGTAGGTGCATATGTGTGTGTTCTGTGTGCTGTCCCTGTGCTATCCGTGTGACATCCGCATAGCACACAGACAACATACACTTCTATTCTTACCTGTCCATGGTTCTGCTGTCTCCGGTGCTGTGAATATGCAATGAGCATAATGAGCGGGGGTCAGAAGCAAGTGACAGCAATGCTGGAGACATCAGCGCTGGAGACAGGAGAGTATAAAAAAACATTTTATTTCACAGACACGTGGTTTTCTCCGGTACGTGTCACACTGATGTAACGCAAATCACATCAGTGTGCGGTCCGTGTGACACCCGTGCTGCCGGAGAAAAATGGACATGTCTACGTATGGAGCTCACGGACACACGTATGCTCCACATGGACACACGGTCCGTGTGAAAACACGCAGGTGTGCACAAACCCATTGATTTTAATGGGTCTACTGTACGTGTGTCCGTGTCTCTGGTACATGTGAAAACGGATGTCACACGTACCGGAAACATGGACATGTGAAAGAGGCATGAGATAAATTTGTGCACAATATTTGAGAGAAAAGGCCTTTTGCATACATACAGAAAGTCTTAGATCTTTGCGTTCCGCTCATGAAAAATGGGAGCAAAAACAAAAGTGTTGGGTTTATACAGTGTATATACTACACCTGCAATGCTATAATGTGTACAGTATATACATTATAGCATTGGAGGTGTAGTTATAACATATTGTGAATTCTGCTTGCTTCTTGCTGCGGATGATCTACTAGGCAACTACGGATAGACGGGTATGTATAATATCAATGCTATACACTGTGTTTTCGTTGGTACATTTTACAGAACAATATACTGTGTATACAACCCTTGGGTAAGTAGAGTATTCTACCAGAAAGAGTACAGACGATTTGTCTATAGCTGTGAATCTCTCTACTTATTAGTCTCTTGGGACTTTATTATATTGATTTATCCATGAGGTTTATGTAAATGGCTTTGATGTATTAATTATTTAAGTGTTTGTTTGGCTATTTGTATGTGTGGTTCTCATAGGAGATTTTTCAGTGGTGCTTCAAATCGTGACAACGTTGTCAGATTTTAATTGGCTTGGGCTTTGTGTACGCATATGTCAGATATTTTCATGCTAATTAGGATACTTACTACTTATACACAAACTATCTATGTATTTTTAGATATTATTTTGGCCTTATATGTATTTCGGTCACTTGTGTTTTATTATACATATCTGGATAATGTAAAATCCACTGTGGAAATCTGCAAGAATCAGCATGCTATGATTTTGAGGGGATTTATGTGTTATATATAAATGAGGTTTTTTATTAAAAAAAATCACTTTTATTATATTGTAAATTGCTGCAGATTTGTAGTTGGATTCCCCATCAGAAATCAACAGCAAATAAATGTGTGAACACTGTCTTATTGTCACCATCACCATTACTATCTCCATGTTTTTCCCACTTGCAGTGACATCCCGTACAGTTTTCTCTGCCTTCTTCTTTTTTGGATATGGCAACTTACAGCTCATCACATGGGAGGAAAAGATCAGGTTCCCCACGTATGTGCCCAGAGAGATTTTTCAGATTCCTCTGTCTACATGTTAGGTATGCCGGAAGCTTATGGCTATAGTGCAGCCTGTCACAAGAAGATCCATGGTGGGGCATCCGGACTGTGAATATATAAATAATTAAGAACCTCCGAGTTAAGCATATTGAATGTTAGCCTTTGGTCTGTGCCTTTGTGATAATGGAAATCCAGAGAGACTTGTATACAGAAATTGTATATACACATCATATATGCACACTTGCACACTATATACACACAAAAAAACCATGTATACATATACTGTAAATATACAATTAGACCTACCACACCATAAGTCCACCATGAGCACCATTGATCCATATGGGATTGTTTTATGAATTTTGCACCCCAGGACAAAGCAAACCTACAGTGCCATATGGATCAATGGTGCTCATAGTGGATTTATGGTGTGGTAGATCTAATTGTATATTTATATGTATACATGGTTTCTTTGTGTGTGGAGACACGGGGGTCAGTAGGTGCTCTCGTCTGTTGGCCCGGCCGCCTTTAGAAAGACACCATGGCCCAGGGCTCATCCAAACTGAACGCCGACCTACTTAAGCGTGGGCGGAACACTACTCAGACAACACAGGATGAGGGAATCCCAATATTAAGACTTTAGGGCGCTTTACACGCTGCTATATAGCTATCGATATCGCTAGCGAGCGTACCCACCCCCGTCGGTTGTGCGTCACAGGCAAATCGCTGCCCGTGGCGCACAACATTGCTTACACCCGTCACACGGACTTACCTTCCCTGCGACGTCACTTTGGCCGGCGAACCGCCTCCTTTCTAAGGGGTCGATTCGTCACACAGTAGCCATCCAATAGCAGCGGAGGGGTGGAGATGAGCGGGCGGAATATCCCGCTCACCTCCTTCCTTCCTCATTGCTGGTGGACGCAGGTAAGGAGATGTTTGTCGTTCCTGCTGTGTCACATATAGAGATGTGAACGACGAACAACCAGCAGCATGCACCACCAACGATATTCTGAAAAGAAGCGACGTGTCAACGATCAACGATTTTTGACGTTTTTGCGATTGTTGATCGTCACTCCTAGCTGTTACACGCTGCGATGTCGCTAACGACGCCGGATGTGCGTCACAAACACCGTGACCCCGACGATATATCGTTAGCGATGTCGCAGCGTGTACAGCACCCTTTTATTGGCTCCCCAAACAATTAACGGCATATGGCACATAACCAGCAAGACCACATAGTGTACCCGACAACAGTTTCTCACCCTTCCGCTCGCTCACCAGGGATTAGAATGTCCGTGCCTCAGAGCTTCCAGGGCTACTTACTCCAAACCAGCAGCACCCTGCTTTCGGCGGGCACCCACCGAGAATGGAATAACACCAGTTTTAGGAAGCTGGCTGAGGACTGCAAAGCCTGTATTCAGGTGACGGGATTGTCCCAAGCTGGATTCCTTCCTTAGGTAGTCCTTGATATCTTAGCTGAATCCTTGCATTCGATGCTCAAGTCCATGTAGTATTATAATCCAGGTTCGATTATGGCTTGCCAATCGGATCCGCAGATCCTAGATTGGTATCATGTAGCAAGAGTCTACCCAGGCAATGGACAGTCCTCCTTCTTATACCCTTGAGCTCTCCATTCAGACAATTAAGGCCCCGTCACACTAAGCAACATCGCTAGCAACATCGCTGCTAACGAACAACTTTTGTGACGTTGCTAGCGATGTTGCTGTGTGTGACATCCAGCAACAACCTGGCCCCTGCTGTGAGGTCGTTGGTTGTTGCTGAATGTCCTGGGCCATTTTTTAGTTGTTGCTCTCCCACTGTGAAGCACAGATCGCTGTGTGTGACAGCGAGACAGCAACAACTAAATGTGCAGGCAGCAGGAGCCGGCTTCTGCTGAGGCTGGTAACCAATGTAAACATCGGGTAACCAAGAAGCCCTGTCCTTGGTTACCCGATATTTACCTTTGTTACCAGCCTCCTCCGCTCTCACTGTCAGTGCCGACTCCTGCTCTGTGCACATGTAGCTGCAGCACACATCGGGTTAATTAACCCGATGTGTGCTGTAACTAGGAGAGCAAGGAGCCAGCGCTAAGCAGTGTGCGCTGCTCCCTGCTCTGTGCACATGTAGCTGCAGCACACATCAGGTTAATTAACCCGATGTGTGCTGTAACTAGGAGAGCAAGGAGCCAGCGCTAAGCAGTGTGCGCTGCTCCCTGCTCTGTGCACATTTAGCTGCAGCACACATTGGGTTAATTAACCCGATGTGTGCTGTAACTAGGAGAGCAAGGAGCCAGCGCTAAGCAGTGTGCACTGCTCCCTGCTCTGTGCACATTTAGCTGCAGAACACATCGGGTTAATTAACCCGATGTGTGCTGTAACTAGGAGAGCAGGGAGCCAGCGCTCAGTGTGCGCTGCTCCCTGCTCTCTGCACGTGCGGTGGTAACCAAGGTAAATATCGGGTTGGTTACCCGATATTTACCTTAGTTACCAAGCGCAGCATCTTCCACGCGGCGCTGGGGGCTTGTCACTGGTTGCTGGTGAGCTCACCAGCAACTCGTGTAGCCACGCTCCAGCGATCCCTGCCAGGTCAGGTTGCTGGTGGGATCGCTGGAGCGTCGCAGTGTGACATCTCACCAGCAACCTCCTAGCAACTTACCAGCGATCCCTATCGTTGTTGGGATCGCTGGTAAGTTGCTTAGTGTGACGGTACCTTTAGGGTCTTCACGTTTGGTGGATAAGACTGGGCTTTTATTGGCTAGATTTCAAGCTATATACAAAATATCCCTAGTAGCAATGGTCTCTGGCAGAGACGAGGGAGGGACAGCTTAAGTTACATTGCATCTAGCAATACACATAGTGATACAATGGGAGGTTTGCATAATTGATTTGTCTGGGTATCTGACCTTCACTGGCCAAGGCAATTACATGAGTCAACAAGAACTTTAAGGCTATGTGCCCACGCTAGAATGTCCCTGCGGATTTTTTTGCCTGAAAATCCGCGACTTTCGCGGCAAATCCGCACCCGCGGATTTGCCGCGGATTTGCCGCGGATTTACCGCGGATTTTGATGCGGATTTTTTTTTTTTTTTTTTCCCCATTCAAAGCCAAAAATCCGCACCAAATCTGCACCAAACAATTGACATGCTGCAGATTTTTCCGGATCAAAATCCGCGGCAAATCCGCCGCGGAAAAATCCGCAGCATGGGCACAGCATTTCCAAAATGCCATTGAAATGGCTTGGAAGTGCTGCTGCTGCAGATTTTCGGCAAATCCGCGGTAAATCCGCGGCAAAATCCGCGGTAAATCCGCGGTAAATCCTGTAGCGTGGGCACATAGCCTAACACTAGACTCCTATGAGTCTTGTAGAAACAATGAGGGGCTTATCCCCCATTTATAAACAAATTATCATCATATCTGGCTGAATTTTAAGAAACTTAACCCATGATAGCCACTGACAGAGTCCATGTCATCACACACATTATATATGCACACTTGCACACTATATACACACAAAGAAACCATGTATACATATAAATATACAATTAGACCTACCACACCATAAATCCACCATGAGCACCATTGATACTTATGGCACTGTAGGTTTGATTTGTCCTGGGGTGCAAAATTCATAACACAATCTGTAAAAAATGGGAATAGAATCCCCATATAAATGAGGCTTAGAGGGAATCTGGGTGGCACGGTGGCTCAGTGGTTAGCACTGTAGTCTAGCAGCGTTGGGGTCCTGGGTTCAAATCCCACCAAGGACACCATCTACAAGGAGTTTGTATGTTTTCCCCGTGTTTGCGTGGGTTTTCTCTGGTTTCCTCCCACACTCCAAAAAAAACCATACAGATAGGGACTTTAGATTGTGAGCCCCAATGGAGACAGTGTTCCTGATGTATGTAAAGCGCTGCGGAATATGTTAACGCTATATAAAAATAAAAATTTGATTTTTTTTTTTAATCATTCAGCAGGTTTTTCTTATGTAATCTGAGAGCCTCATGATGTAGGGGAAGAGAGCCTGATTCCAGCAAAGTATCATTAGGCTTTAGGCTCTTTCAATAAACTTTTTTTTTTTATCAGTGAAGATTGTGATTAGAGGACTAGCTTTCTTTTGTTATGTAGTCCTCCTGCTCTGTATAACCCTGCCTCTACCACTGATTGGCAGCTTTCTGCCCATACACACTGTACATAGCAAGCAGCCAATCAGTGGTGTAGGCAGGTTATACAGGTTTCAGTATTCAGAGAACTGCTAGATCTGCAGCAGATAAAACATTGATTTAATCAATATGACAGCAAACAGCCTAGTAAGTGATATATCACTGGAATCAGTATTTCAGCCCCTACATCATGATCCTGACAGATTAGGTGTCAAAAACCTGGTGAAAGATTTTTTTTTTAGGCATAGGACACACGGCGAGAAAAACGATGCGAGTGAAATGCAATAAAAAAATCGCATTACACTTGGACCAATATTAATCTAGGGGGCAGCTCGCATGAGTGATTATTTTCTTAGCCCTAATCAGACTGAGAAAATAGTTGCAGCATGCTGCGTGTGGAATGCGATCCTGTTCCATTCGCACCTATGCAAGTCTATGGGGCGAGACAAACATCGCACTGCACTTGCGTTACATCGGTGTAATGCGAGTGCAGTGCGAGAATGGCAATAGCCGGCAACGGAGGAGATGGGGAGATAAATCCCTCCCTTCCCTCCTTAGTGCTGGCCATTCCCTCCGCAGCACCGGCCCTCCCCTCCGCAGCGCCGCCCCCCCCTTCGCAACTGTGGTTTGATCGCACGATCGGACCACAGTGTCATGCGAGCACTCACACAAATCCCTGTCTGGCCTCGGCCTTAAAATTGTAACTGCTGGTAATGTAATATTCTTTGATAAATGTGCAGTGTGATGGATACAACAAAAAAATGTATATAAACTATAAGAGTGTAAAACTGTTGACTGTATTCTTGTCAACTGAATGGTATCCTGAAAAAGTAAATATTTTTCGAAAATGAAGACATTTTTTGCATTATATGCTGATATACAGCTTAAAAATATGAATCAAATAATATGACAAAGCAATCGCCGAAATATAATAGTGATTGTTAAGCGTCAAGACCATAGGCTAAACTCCCTGGCGGAACAGCCATCATTGCTCAGTTCCGGTTTGGATGGAAACCCCAGCAGATGGATAGTACAGACACAAAAATCGGCTCCTGACAAGTGAACCTTATGAGCTACTTCAGTGAGTGGATAAATAAGGACGGTGTCATCCTCCTGCTGAATATATTTATGGCGAAACTGCTGATAAAGGACAATAGAAGGAAACCTCCTCTAAGCCATGCTTGTGTGTTTAAAGGTTTGTTATTGATAATCTATTAAAGTCACTTAGCAGCAAATTAAAACTAGGACTCCCCGGCACATGATGTACAACATGAAATGCAGAATTGCGGCATTACCATCACTCATGCGGAACTTTAATGTTTTCTCGTGGGAATGACAGATGAAGGTAACTTGGTAAACAACTGCAAATAACCAGACGTGGTCAGGTGTTTTGTGATGGCCGTAAAGTTCTACTACGATTTACCAATAAGTCAACACTGATGTAATCATGACGGATTAGCATGGCGGACCTGATAAACCCCAGAGCATAATAAACATAACTAGAAAAAAAGTATGCTCACCTCACCCAGCTTTGTGACTCCTTTCTGCTCTGGTCTTCAGATGTTCATTCCAGTCCAGTCTGCAGTTCACTGTGCCTCAAAACGCGTGTCATGAAGTGCCCAGAGGGGCTTGTGTGGCTGTACAGGTGAGGGCTGGAGTGAGTACAACTTCTCTTTTATTAACCCCTCTCCAGCTGTCCTTGTGCTTGATTCTTGCTGAGTGAATTGTCCAAAGTTCAGATTTGCTTGAATCCACACATTTTGTAAAAATAAACAACTTTAATACTTTTAAAATTGATATGTTGTAAAAACAAATCATGGGACTTAAAGTACAGCGACCATCAGAAAATGATCTATTGTCTATATATATATATATATATATATATATATATATATATATATATATATATATATATATATATAATTGCCTTATTCTGTCTGTCTGTCTGTCTGTCTGTCTGTCATGCTTCAAAATTGTTATGGGGAGATAAGGTATGCACACCAGTGACTATGGAAGGGGAATACATGGAATAGCAGAAACTGCTGTGTGAATACTGACATGAAAAATTCAATAGCTATTTGTTAGAATGAAATGTGAAAAATGGAACCTGCATTACTGCCATGAATATATGAATAAAGAGAAATTTAGCTACTGAATTGATCAATGCAGAAGAGCCCCAACACTACGCCAAAGTATTTCTCTACGTTGGGGTCCCTAGCTTGTGTGTGTCCTCTCATGCAGTTAAAAAACTTACCGTGTATGGGACGCTGAGACCCAGGCTATATATGCGTATAATGTGGATTGGCAATAGGTGTGTATGGGGAGGGTTCACAAACGAAAAAACTACTAACATTAAGGAATAACGTTTGGAACTCCATTCTATGTCTGAACTGGGTGCAAAAAACCTAAAAAACATCACTATGGGGAGATAAGGTATGCACACCAGTGACTATGGAAGGGGAATACATGGAATAGCAGAAACTGCTGTGTGAATACTGACATGAAAAATTCAATAGCTATTTGTTAGAATGAAATGTGAAAAATGGAACCTGCATTACTGCCATGAATATATGAATAAAGAGAAATTTAGCTACTGAATTGATCAATGCAGAAGAGCCCCAACACTACGCCAAAGTATTTCTCTACGTTGGGGTCCCTAGCTTGTGTGTGTCCTCTCATGCAGTTAAAAAACTTACCGTGTATGGGACGCTGAGACCCAGGCTATATATGCGTATAATGTGGATTGGCAATAGGTGTGTATGGGGAGGGTTCACAAACGAAAAAACTACTAACATTAAGGAATAACGTTTGGAACTCCATTCTATGTCTGAACTGGGTGCAAAAAACCTAAAAAACATCACTATGGGGAGATAAGGTATGCACACCAGTGACTATGGAAGGGGAATACATGGAATAGCAGAAACTGCTGTGTGAATACTGACATGAAAAATTCAATAGCTATTTGTTAGAATGAAATGTGAAAAATGGAACCTGCATTACTGCCATGAATATATGAATAAAGAGAAATTTAGCTACTGAATTGATCAATGCAGAAGAGCCCCAACACTACGCCAAAGTATTTCTCTACGTTGGGGTCCCTAGCTTGTGTGTGTCCTCTCATGCAGTTAAAAAACTTACCGTGTATGGGACGCTGAGACCCAGGCTATATATGCGTATAATGTGGATTGGCAATAGGTGTGTATGGGGAGGGTTCACAAACGAAAAAACTACTAACATTAAGGAATAACGTTTGGAACTCCATTCTATGTCTGAACTGGGTGCAAAAAACCTAAAAAACATCACTATGGGGAGATAAGGTATGCACACCAGTGACTATGGAAGGGGAATACATGGAATAGCAGAAACTGCTGTGTGAATACTGACATGAAAAATTCAATAGCTATTTGTTAGAATGAAATGTGAAAAATGGAACCTGCATTACTGCCATGAATATATGAATAAAGAGAAATTTAGCTACTGAATTGATCAATGCAGAAGAGCCCCAACACTACGCCAAAGTATTTCTCTACGTTGGGGTCCCTAGCTTGTGTGTGTCCTCTCATGCAGTTAAAAAACTTACCGTGTATGGGACGCTGAGACCCAGGCTATATATGCGTATAATGTGGATTGGCAATAGGTGTGTATGGGGAGGGTTCACAAACGAAAAAACTACTAACATTAAGGAATAACGTTTGGAACTCCATTCTATGTCTGAACTGGGTGCAAAAAACCTAAAAAAATCTTTTTTGCACCCAGTTCAGACATAGAATGGAGTTCCAAACGTTATTCCTTAATGTTAGTAGTTTTTTCGTTTGTGAACCCTCCCCATACACACCTATTGCCAATCCACATTATACGCATATATAGCCTGGGTCTCAGCGTCCCATACACGGTAAGTTTTTTAACTGCATGAGAGGACACACACAAGCTAGGGACCCCAACGTAGAGAAATACTTTGGCGTAGTGTTGGGGCTCTTCTGCATTGATCAATTCAGTAGCTAAATTTCTCTTTATTCATATATTCATGGCAGTAATGCAGGTTCCATTTTTCACATTTCATTCTAACAAATAGCTATTGAATTTTTCATGTCAGTATTCACACAGCAGTTTCTGCTATTCCATGTATTCCCCTTCCATAGTCACTGGTGTGCATACCTTATCTCCCCATAGTGATGTTTTTTAGGTTTTTTGCACCCAGTTCAGACATAGAATGGAGTTCCAAACGTTATTCCTTAATGTTAGTAGTTTTTTCGTTTGTGAACCCTCCCCATACACACCTATTGCCAATCCACATTATACGCATATATAGCCTGGGTCTCAGCGTCCCATACACGGTAAGTTTTTTAACTGCATGAGAGGACACACACAAGCTAGGGACCCCAACGTAGAGAAATACTTTGGCGTAGTGTTGGGGCTCTTCTGCATTGATCAATTCAGTAGCTAAATTTCTCTTTATTCATATATTCATGGCAGTAATGCAGGTTCCATTTTTCACATTTCATTCTAACAAATAGCTATTGAATTTTTCATGTCAGTATTCACACAGCAGTTTCTGCTATTCCATGTATTCCCCTTCCATAGTCACTGGTGTGCATACCTTATCTCCCCATAGTGATGTTTTTTAGGTTTTTTGCACCCAGTTCAGACATAGAATGGAGTTCCAAACGTTATTCCTTAATGCTTCAAAATTGTGTCCTTCCGGTGACATTGTGTCCTTACGGTGACACAAAGCTGATTGGCCGCTGGGCTCGCCATGGCCCCGCCCCCCCACACCGATTGGCCGCTCGCCCAGGCTGCGCCCCCACACGGATTGGCCAGCCGCTCGCCCAGCCTCCGCCCCCCCCACAGATTGGCCTCTCGCCCCGGCACCCTGCAGGCATTGGCAATTCCGCCACGCCACGCCCCGCCCCCCTCACGCAACGCACGTTAGCTCTGGCCCCGCCCACCTCCCCCCGCGCATTCCCCGAACTGACAGGGCTGTCACGGAGGTGAGTACTGTACTCCCCCCCCCCCTCTCCCCCCCGCGCATTCCCCGAACTGACACGGCTGTTAAGGGGGGTGAGTACTGTACTCCCCTCCCCCCCATCCCCCATCCCCCGCTCGCACGGGAGTGGTGTGGGCTCCCGTGCGAGCGGGGGACGGGATACGTTGGCATGGTTACAAGCGCATCGAGGTCCTGTAGCGGCGCAAGATCCACACGCACACACACACACACACATCAGCTCACACTCACTCTCACACTCACTCTCACACACACCTCACACACACCTCACACACACATCACATCACATCCACACACTCACAGCATCCGGCGATATCCCTTGCTTCTCGGCCTCGATACTGTGCTGTTGTGACCTTCCAGGACCTGACGGAGGATCACATGGCCAGAAGCATGTGGTATCTCCGGATGTTGTGACTGTGAGCGCGTATGTGCGATATCGTCAGTGTCTGTGTGTGTGAGTGTATGCGATCGGGTGTGTGTGAGTGTCGGGATCGGGTGTGTGTGAGTGTATGCGATCGTGTGTGTGAGTGGATGCGATCGTGTGTGTGAGTGTCGGGATCGGGTGTGTGTGAGTGTATGCGATCGTGTGTGTGAGTGGATGCGATCGTGTGTGTGAGTGTCGCCAGAGGAGCACGGCGTGCTGGAGGAGGCTGGGAGCAGAGAGGCTGATCTTGGGGAAGGCTGGACGGAGGCTGGGAGGAGAGAGGCTGATCCTGGGGAAGGCTGGGAGAGGGAGGCTGATGCTGGAGGAGGCTGGGAGCAGAGAGGCTGATCTTGGGGAAGGCTGGGAGGGGGAGGCTGATGCTGGGGGAGACTGGGAGGGGAAGCCTGATGCTGAAGGAGGCTGGGAGGAGGAGGCTGGGAGGAAGGAGGCTGGGAGGAGAGAGGCTGATCCAGGGGAAGGCTGGGAAGGGGAGGCTGATGCTGAGGGAGGCTGGAAGGAGAGAGGCTGATGCTGGGGGAGGCTGGAAGGAGAGAGGCTGAGGCTGGGAGGAGAGAGGTTGATGCTGGGGAAGGCTGATGCTGAGGGAGGCTGGAAGGGGAAAGCTGATGCTGGGGAAGGCTGGGAGGACGGAGGCTGGGAGGAGAGAGGCTGATCCTGGGGAAGGCTGGGAGAGGGAGGCTGATGCTGGGGGAGGCTGGAAGGAGAGAGGCTGATGCTGGGGGAGGCTGGAAGAAGAGAGGCTGATGCTGGGGGAGGCTGGGAGGAGAGAGGCTGATGCTGGGGGAGGCTGGGAGGAGAGAGGCTGATGCTGGGGAAGGCTGGGAGGAGAGAGGCTGATGCTGGGGACAGAGAGGAGAGGCTGATGCTGGGGACAGAGAGGCTGATGCTCGGGACAGAGAGGCTGATGCTGGGGACAGAGAGGCTGATGCTGGGATGAGAGAGGCTGATGCTGGGAGAAGAGAGGCTGATGCTGGGGACAGAGAGGCTGATGCTGGGGACAGAGAGGCTGATGCTGGGGACAGAGAGGCTGATGCTGGGGACAGAGAGGCTGATGCTGGGGACAGAGAGGCTGATGCTGGGGGCAGAGAGGCTGATGCTGCGGGCAGAGAGGCTGATGCTGCGGGTAGAGAGGCTGATGCTGGCGCAGCATGGCAGATGGAGCACGTTTGGGAGTGCGCAGCATGGCGGATGGAGCACGTTTGGAAGTGCGCAGCATGGCGGATGGAGCACGTTTGGGAGTGCGCAGCATGGCGGATGGAGCACGTTTGGGAGTGCGCAGCATGGCGGATGGAGCACGTTTGGGAGTGCGCAGCATGGCGGATGGAGCACGTTTGGGAGTGCGCAGCATGGCGGATGGAGCACGTTTGGGAGTGCGCAGCATGGCGGATGGAGCACGTTTGGGAGTGCGCAGCATGGGGGATTCAGCACGATGGGGAGTGCGGAGTATGGCGGATGGAGCACGTTTGGGAGTGCGCAGCATGGCGGATGGACCACGTTTGGGAGTGCGCAGCATGGCGGATGGAGCACGTTTGGGAGTGCGCAGCATGGGAGATGGAGCACGATGGGGGGTGCGCAGCATAGGGGATGGAGCACGATGGGGAGTGCTCTGCATGGGGGATGGAGCACGATGGGGAGTGCGGAGTATGGCGGATGAAGCACGTTTGGGAGTGCGCAGCATGGCGGATGGAGCACGTTTGGGAGTGCGCAGGATGGGAGATGGAGCACGATGGAGGGTGCGCAGCATAGGGGATGGAGCACGTTTGGGAGTGCGCAGCATGGCGGATGGAGCACGTTTGGGAGTGCGCAGCATGGGAGATGGAGCACGATGGGGAGTGCGCAGCATGGCGGATGGAGCACGTTTGGGAGTGCGCAGCATGGGGGATGGAGCACGATGGGGAGTGCGCAGCATGGCGGATGGAGCACGTTTGGGAGTGCGCAGCATGGCGGATGGAGCACGTTTGGGAGTGCGCAGCATGGCGGATGGAGCACGTTTCGGAGTGCGCAGCATGGCGGATGGAGCACGTTTGGGAGTGCGCAGGATGGGAGATGGAGCATGATAGGGAGTGCGCTGCATGGGGGATGGAGCACGATGGGGAGTGCGCTGCATGGGGGATGGAGCACGATGGGAAGTGCACACCTCCCCCCAACACACACACGCGCGCGCGCACTGCACAACACACCACACACACACACTGGGAACCACAAACAACTGCCCTACACAGACACCCACACAGACAACGCTGCACACACAAATATACGCACATACCGCACAACACACACATTGCACAAAACATACCTCCCCCCAAAACACACCACACACACACAAACCGCGCAACACACACACACAACGCTACACACACAGCGCTCCACAAACAACGCAACACACAAACAACACTGCTTTCACCCCCCATCACACCCAGACAACACCCAGAACATGTACAGCCCCTACACAAACACTTGGTAACTACACACAACAACATCTACATATATATATATATATATAACAAAAATCATACATGAACTACACAATACGTAAATTCTAGAATACCCGATGCGTAGAATCGGGCCACCTTCTAGTATAGATATATATATATATATATTGTCCTCAACTATTGTACCATCACCCATTCCCTGTAGACTGTGAGCCCTCGCGGGCAGCGTCCTCTTTCCTCCTATACCAGTCTGTTTTGTACTGTTAATGATTGTTGTATGTATACCCTCTTTCACTTGTAAAGCGCCATGGAATAAATGCCGCTATAATAATAAATAATAATATATGTGTATATATATATATATATACAGTTAGGTCCAGAAATATTTGGACAGTGACACAAGTTTTGTTATTTTAGCTGTTTACAAAAACATGTTCAGAAATACAATTATATATATAATATGGGCTGAAAGTGCACACTCCCAGCTGCAATATGAGAGTTTTCACATCCAAATCGGAGAAAGGGTTTAGGAATCATAGCTCTGTAATGCATAGCCTCCTCTTTTTCAAGGGACCAAAAGTAATTGGACAAGGGACTCTAAGGGCTGCAATTAACTCTGAAGGCGTCTCCCTCATTAACCTATAATCAATGAAGTAGTTAAAAGGTCTGGGGTTGATTACAGGTGTGTGATTTTGCATTTGGAAGCTGTTGCGGTGACCAGACAACATGCGGTCTAAGGAACTCTCAATTGAGGTGAAGCAGAACATCCTGAGGCTGAAAAAAAAGAAAAAATCCATCAGAGAGATAGCAGACATGCTTGGAGTAGCAAAATCAACAGTCGGGTACATTCTGAGAAAAAAGGAATTGACTGGTGAGCTTGGGAACTCAAAAAGGCCTGGGCGTCCACGGATGACAACAGTGGTGGATGATCGCCGCATACTTTCTTTGGTGAAGAAGAACCCGTTCACAACATCAACTGAAGTCCAGAACACTCTCAGTGAAGTAGGTGTATCTGTCTCTAAGTCAACAGTAAAGAGAAGACTCCATGAAAGTAAATACAAAGGGTTCACATCTAGATGCAAACCATTCATCAATTCCAAAAATAGACAGGCCAGAGTTAAATTTGCTAAAAAACACCTCATGAAGCCAGCTCAGTTCTGGAAAAGTATTCTATGGACAGATGAGACAAAGATCAACCTGTACCAGAATGATGGGAAGAAAAAAGTTTGGAGAAGAAAGGGAATGGCACATGATCCAAGGCACACCACATCCTCTGTAAAACATGGTGGAGGCAACGTGATGGCATGGGCATGCATGGCTTTCAATGGCACTGGGTCACTTGTGTTTATTGATGACATAACAGCAGACAAGAGTAGCCGGATGAATTCTGAAGTGTACCGGGATATACTTTCAGCCCAGATTCAGCCAAATGCCGCAAAGTTGATCGGACGGCGCTTCATAGTACAGATGGACAATGACCCCAAGCATACAGCCAAAGCTACCCAGGAGTTCATGAGTGCAAAAAAGTGGAACCTTCTGCAATGGCCAAGTCAATCACCAGATCTTAACCCAATTGAGCATGCATTTCACTTGCTCAAATCCAGACTTAAGACGGAAAGACCCACAAACAAGCAAGACCTGAAGGCTGCGGCT